>NW_016826382.1:103897-140247 GCF_001698545.2 Rhinopithecus bieti
CCAGCCCCAGCCCCCAGCCCCTGGGACCTCGAACCTGCTTCTGTCTCTCTGGATTCCCTGTTCTGGAAATGTCACGTGAAAGGAACCATACGGTGCGTGGTCTGGGTGCCTGGCTTCTGTCACTCAGCGTGATGGTGCTTTAGTGGCACGTCCATGGGATCATCCGTGGTGTGGCTCATCCGTGTCATGGCCTGTTTCGGCGCCTTGCTCCTGCTGTGGCTGAGATCCCACTGTATGGACAGGTCACACTGTGTTCATCGTTCATCAGTTGATGGACATCGGGGTTGTTCCCACCTTTTGGCCACAGTGAATGATGCTCACGTGCAAGTTTCTGTGAGACCACGTGGATTCACTGCAGCCCGGCAGTTCCTCAGGGGCTTCAACAGAGAGTTGCCGTATGACCATCAGTGGCTAAAAGGGATAAGAGCGGACACCCTCATCTTGTTCCTGACCTTAGGGGGATGAGCCCAGTGTTCAGCATGGAATGTGACCTTAGCTGTGGGTTTTCACAAATTGCCCCTCATCTGGTTGAAGTCCTAGTGTTTCTTTCTCACATCAGAGGCAAATGCATTGGGGTGGGTTCTCAGTTTCCTCTGGTTTGGACAATAAAAGGACCAAGAAAACAGAGTTCTTTGACCGCTAACGTGTGTAAAAAGAAAGTTTGTAAAAGCAAGAGTTAAAATGCTTCTCACAGTGTGGTCATCACGGCACACAGGACACTGGAATTATAGTGTGGGGTTGTCCCTGTGGTTTCCTTGCATGTCATGTGCTCTCAGCTCAGACAGGGACATCCAATTGACTTCTGACTTGGGGAATTTAAACTTTACACCACAGCTTTATTTAGATGACTTATGTATTGTATTTTCCATTTGTTTTGATTTAAAAGTTGTATAAAAATTGTTAGGGCTGGTTTTGATATAGAAAAATCATTATGACTGGTTTTGCTAAAAGTCCATACACCTTTGTGGTCTGGGGAGCGGTGAGTGCTGAAGCCAAAGGAATGTCTGCAGAAACAAACAAGGGGGTTCTCTCAGCTTCAGAGACTGATGAAGCAGGATGAAGTGGGCTCCTGGGCAGAGAGTACTTGGAGAGAGAACGGCTGCACAGTGCTCAAGCTGGGGCTGTGTGTACCACCGGCAGGATCACGCGCTGAGCCATGGGGGACTCAGCTGGGGCCATTAGAAACTCCGGGGCCTGCTCCACCCATTCTGACTGGCGCTGCCCTCAGGAAGCCATCTCTGCCTGAAACCCATTAGGGCCAGGGAGAGTTGTCTGGCTGGAAAGGAAGAAGACAGATGCTGGTGGTTTCTTTGTCTTTTGGTTGTTGTTTTAGAGACACTGGGAAGATCAGCGTAATTTTCCACTCTGCCCGTGTGTGGCTTTGCTCTTCTCCATGCCCATCTGTGGCTTGTTCTGCAGAAATCTTCTCTCCGGCTTTTTCTCTCTCACCCTTTCACATCGCAAGGCCCTCCACTTCTTCACTAATTTTCCTGCAGATGACGGAGCCCTGCAACCAGGAACCTGACTCTTCAGCTCAAATCTTGTTCGAAAGGGGGACTTCTCTGTGCCCCCGTTGTCGGCATGCTATGGTAGTGAATGGACGGCCCGTCCAGCTGGCCCCTCGTGAGACCCCGGCCATCTCATTCCACTGGGAGCCACGTCAGGAGGAAGGAGGGCTGGGAGGGGCGTCTGGCTGCATGGTGTGGGGCCTGCAGTGTGGCACACACAGCTTCAGCCAAACGGCTAGCCCTGTGCCTAGAACTAAGAAATAAAACTATAACATCAGATTTAAAAGTTCTCCGGGAACATTTGTCCTGCCCAAAATAGTAAGTTGTCATTTTTAAAAGAATAAAGCAGCTTTGGTAAGCCCCGTGGATGCACCTGACACAAGAGAATTGATGGTGCAGATGGATTTGGGCCCAAGGTGGTTTTCAACACCCAGGTGACGTCTAGGTGATTGGAAAGGGTGTCTGTTGGATTTGCACCTTTTTTCCCTGTGGAGGTTATTTTTATGCAGTTTTGTATGTGTTCCTCAGAACAAATTGGCCAAAAACATTAGCTTAAAGTGTGACTTGATTTTCAGTGTACATTTTTCAGATGTTCTAGGAAATGCATTCGCAGTTGAGGGGTCAAAGCAGGGGAAGATGGCTTCCTTGGCAATAACAAGCAAAGGCAAACTTATTTTTGTATCTGTAAAAGCTGGCCGCTCTTTAAGTGTAGTTCCAGCATCTAAAGTGGACACAGAACCTGTTCTTCGGGGCCTGTCACACCCTCACTGTCTATGTGAGAGTTTATCCCTCCTTGTGGATACTGGGGGCAGGAGCTGCCTTCATATACGCAGGCATCAGTTGCCACCCTTCAGGGAGGGCTGGGGACCAGTGGGCAAGTGGCTGCTGTTCCTCTGAGCATCTCATCAAAGGCAGGCCAGTTGGTCACAGGCATTTTGGGAGTGGGAGACAGAAGTTCAAGGTCAAAAACAGGTCGCAGTTGTAGAAGTGGGAGGGGCCCAGAGCACTGTGGGTGAGCAGCTGGGGAGCTTGGGGTGAGGCCCTGCTGGGCCCTACCCAGCTGTGTTGCTTCCCTGCTTTCTGCCTCAGTTTCTCGCATAACAAAAGCAGATGGCAAGATGAGGAGTTGAACATGAGGCGTGCCAGAGCTCTGAACTCTGCAAAGGGCTTCTCCACTGGAAATGTGTTGTGCGCTGCAGCCCTGGGTCTGATTGAAATGCAGGTTCTATCAGTGGGGCCAGGCTGCTTCCCTCCCAGGGACAGGTCTACCGGGCAGCCTTGGGCAGTGGATTTCTGAGGTGCTTCATCCAGCTGCCTGTCCCCACACATGCTCTGTGCAGGGGGAGAGGACATGAGGAAAGGGGAGCCGACGCCCATCAGGAAGACCAGGAGCTGGAAGCAGCTCCCAGCCAGGAAGGAGGGGAAGGGCCAGGTTCCAGGTTGGCAGCAGAGAGAAGCTCTTCCCTGAGCAGGAGGCAGGGGCACAGTTGCTGGTGAGGGAGACTGGGGAGGAGACCCTCCTTGTTGGGGAGGGGAGGCAGATCTGATCTGCTGAGTTTGGGGAAGGGCATGCCTACCGGGCTTTGGAAGTAGAGATGTAGGGTTGCTCCCTCCCTTTGAGACCTGTCTGTTACCAGCTGGCCGCAGCGCTGTGAGGAGATGAGGCCTTCTTGGGGGCTCACAGTGGCATGTCACCATGTCCCTGGTGGCCTGGGTGTTTAATGCACCCAAGCACACTGGGTCCCCCGGCGCCCAGAGCATGATGCCTGCCTTGGCATGTGTGGCATCAGGACCACAGCTTCCACAGACATCCCAGCTGGGGACATCAGCTGACTTGGCTGAGGGACCAGGGGACAGACACCACCTCTCCTATCCCCCAGGGGCGTGTGACCTGGGGTCACTGGCACGCTTGGTGGGCACACCAGTCTGTGTCAGGGTACGCAGGGCTTGTCAGTGGGTGTCGTTGCCACACAGACTGAGCCTTCAGGGTGGCGCCCCTTCCTGTCTCACCCCTGCAAGGCTGCTTCTCCAGTCGCAGCCCATGTTCTAATGTCGAGATCGCATATGAGATTCAGGCCTTCGAACAGCCTCACTGCAGGAGCCGCCTTCCAACCCGCTGGAAACGTGCGTGTGAGGCCAGGGTTCTTACCCTCAGCACTGCTGACGTTCTGGGCTGGACGTTTCTTTGCTGTGGAGCATCTGCACATGGAGAGCTATCGGTGCGCCTGGCCTCTGCCATCTAGATACCAGGAGCGTCCCCCCGACTTGTGCTAACTAGAATGTCTCCAGGCATCACCACAGGTCTGCTGGGGCAGAACCATGGGGCTAAGTTGTGACTGTCCCCTGTGGTGGACTCTGTTGTGATGAGGAGGGGCTGGGCCTGCAGGTGGATGTCTGCTCCCCGACAAAGCTTTATGAGGGGGACCCAAGAGCATGTGGTGCCTATGCCAAGCTCACTGGCGGGAACAGGGGGTCAGGCTCACTTCCTCCAGGGAGTAGCGAGCAGCCCTGCCATTCGCAGTGCCATAGAGACAGTTAAGCTTGAGAATGTGATTGCCGTTCTGAAAACACCCAGAGGCCACCATGTGCCCCAGCCCGCAGAAAACAAGGACCCCTGACACTGTCTGGGTTGGTCCTGGGAGGGCCCCCGTGATGCCTGGGGGGTGCACACCATGGAGCAGAGCCTCCTCCATGTAGCCTGGGAGCCTCAGTGAGGCCACAGTCCCAGGAAGAGCTCAGTACTGCATTCCCAGGTACGCCCCTCCCAGCTACGTGTCCTCACCTGCCGGCCCCAGCTGTGGCTGCCCACGCCCCGCCTGGCTCTCCTGCCAGGAACTTCCCAAGCAGAGGCCTCGGGTAGCAGGCACTCCTTGCCCCCTCTGCCACCTGGGCTGCTGAGGGAGTATCACCCGGAGTCAGCTCAGGACCCGGACACCCAGGCCCAGGTGAGCAGCTGACGCACCAGTGGCCATTCCCTTCCCAGGCCCTGGTTCACCCAGCCAGGCCTCTGTGCCACTTTTCCACAGGACATTCAGCTTCCCCTTTCCTCTCCTCTCTGCAGACCACTGAACTTTCGTTCTGAGGCACAATGGGGCGTTCCCGTCAGGCTCTGCCTCCCTAGACAGAGGCAAGACCAGCTGCAGCATAGCTCCCAGCAGCCGGGTGCCCCTGAGATGGGCCAGGCAGCTCACGGCGCCTTCATGTGGCTTCGGTTCTTTGACCATTGCATTCCTAACCAAAATATAAACTTCAGGACCATTCTGGATTTTGCACTACCCAAACCATTTGCTTTTGATAGTAATAGTGTCTTGGCAGAGTTCTTGCTCTTGGACTTCGTATGGTGATGGTGACCGCCATGCATGGAACCCATGGCATGGGCATCCGCCACTGTGCTTGTCACCAGAGGAGGAGGTGAAGTCGCTGCAGCGGCCAGGGGTGGCAGCGAGACCACACCATTGAGAAACCAGTGCTCCTGACAGCTTGCCTGCACCTCCCCTCTTGGCTCTGCAAGTCTTGGCATGGAACAGCTGATGTAACGTGGGCCCAGGCAGCAGGGGACCCTAAAGCAAGCCTCCTGAGTGGGGGGGTGCAGTGGCGTGTCACGGGGGACTCCCCTGTCCTGTTGGCCTTCTATGGTGGATTTGGGGACCAATGACCTGCTGAAGGCAGGACTCGCCCTGGCAAGGGAGCGGGCGTGGGTGGAAGGGCATGTTGCTGCAGTCTGGGGCATGTGAGCCCGGCTTCCAGAGATGAGCTCATCCTTCCTTCCTGGACCCTGAAGAAGTCTGAGGCTTCTTCACCGAGGCTCACCTGAGTGATTTCAGCGCCAGGGGGTTTACCAAGGAAAAATGTTCCCCTCCAGTTTGAAAACAAAACAAAAAACGGCTGCAGCCAGCCTTCAGGCCCTTCCTGTGAAGGCGCTGTGGTCCACAGCATGTGGGCTTGGCTGTGGGCACTGGGCTGGCTTCTGGTGCTCAGCAGCTGATGCGTCGGGAAGTCGGGGGGGCAGTNCTCTCCTGCCAGGAACTTCCCAAGCAGAGGCCTCGGGTAGCAGGCACTCCTTGCCCCTCTGCCACCTGGGCTGCTGAGGGAGTATCACCCGGAGTCAGCTCAGGACCCGGACACCCAGGCCCAGGTGAGCAGCTGACGCACCAGTGGCCATTCCCTTCCCAGGCCCTGGTTCACCCAGCCAGGCCTCTGTGCCACTTTTCCACAGGACATTCAGCTTCCCCTTTCCTCTCCTCTCTGCAGACCACTGAACTTTCGTTCTGAGGCACAATGGGGCGTTCCCGTCAGGCTCTGCCTCCCTAGACAGAGGCAAGACCAGCTGCAGCATAGCTCCCAGCAGCCGGGTGCCCCTGAGATGGGCCAGGCAGCTCACGGCGCCTTCATGTGGCTTCGGTTCTTTGACCATTGCATTCCTAACCAAAATATAAACTTCAGGACCATTCTGGATTTTGCACTACCCAAACCATTTGCTTTTGATAGTAATAGTGTCTTGGCAGAGTTCTTGCTCTTGGACTTCGTATGGTGATGGTGACCGCCATGCATGGAACCCATGGCATGGGCATCCGCCACTGTGCTTGTCACCAGAGGAGGAGGTGAAGTCGCTGCAGCGGCCAGGGGTGGCAGCGAGACCACACCATTGAGAAACCAGTGCTCCTGACAGCTTGCCTGCACCTCCCCTCTTGGCTCTGCAAGTCTTGGCATGGAACAGCTGATGTAACGTGGGCCCAGGCAGCAGGGGACCCTAAAGCAAGCCTCCTGAGTGGGGGGGTGCAGTGGCGTGTCACGGGGACTCCCCTGTCCTGTTGGCCTTCTATGGTGGATTTGGGGACCAATGACCTGCTGAAGGCAGGACTCGCCCTGGCAAGGGAGCGGGCGTGGGTGGAAGGGCATGTTGCTGCAGTCTGGGGCATGTGAGCCCGGCTTCCAGAGATGAGCTCATCCTTCCTTCCTGGACCCTGAAGAAGTCTGAGGCTTCTTCACCGAGGCTCACCTGAGTGATTTCAGCGCCAGGGGTTTACCAAGGAAAATGTTCCCCTCCAGTTTGAAAACAAAACAAAAAACGGCTGCAGCCAGCCTTCAGGCCCTTCCTGTGAAGGCGCTGTGGTCCACAGCATGTGGGCTTGGCTGTGGGCACTGGGCTGGCTTCTGGTGCTCAGCAGCTGATGCGTCGGGAAGTCGGGGGGGCAGTGAGTTCCCACTGGTGCTTTGTGACAGGCGCCTCCTCTTCATGGCCTCAGAAAAAAATGTGTGAAATGGGAAATTGTCGGTGGTGGTTAGTGCTCTCTCTGGGCTCTGGCGTGTTGTTCTCTGTCTCCCTGCAGGACGCCACCTGCCCAGTGAGTTCTTCTGCCTGTCTCCTGCTCTTCCTTCCTCACTCCCTCCCCAGAAGAGGAGCCACTGGCTTGAAACCTTCATGCTGTTTTGGGTGGACCTGCTCCTACACATGGCAGGAAGTGATGGGGCAGGGCAAAGAGAGGGGACCTTGCCATGCTGTCGGCATGTGTCCATCTGCCCCGATTTGTGGACATCTGTTTTCTGCCTCGTGTGTTCTGTAAAGACGCTTGTGCCGTGTGAAGGTGGCACTCCTTCAAACTCTGTGAGCTCCACCCTCCCATCCTGGCAGGAACCATCTGGGGTGAGAGCCGGCATTGCTAGGGAGACGGGGGGCTAGGACATGGTTTTACCAAAGTGCTGTGGTCGGAGGCATTCCTAAAGCAAAAATGACCAAAAAGCCAGGTTGGACACTGGAAATGGGCTTAAGGGAGGATGGCTGCAAGCTGGGATTCTCCAGGGATGCTCCTCTTTATGGGTTCTCAGCATTTAGGCACCGAAGGCTGAAGGATTCTCTCTTTCTTTTTTTTTTTTTTTTTGAGACGGGGTCTCGCTTTGTCACCCAAGCTGGGGGGCAGGGGCCGGATCTCCCCCCCTGCAAGCTCCGCCTCCCGGGTTTACGCCATTCTCCTGCCTCAGCCTCCTGCGTAGCTGGGACTACAGGCGCCCGCCACCTTGCCCGGCTAGTTTTTTGTATTTTAGTAGAGACGGGGTTTCACCGTGTTAGCCAGGATGGTCTCGATCTCCTGACCTCGTGATCCGCCCGTCTCGGCCTCCCAAAGTGCTGGGATGACAGGCATGAGCCGCCGCCCCGGCCTGGATTCTCCCTTTCTTGAGAGGAGACGCTGTTGCAAGGGCAGGTGCAGCCAGGAGCAGGAGTCGGCGGTGAAGGAGTGGGGCTCCCCTCAGCCCAGCAACAGCGAACACGGAGCTCGGAGGAGTCTGGCTGGAAGGCCCAGGTTTACAAAGCCTGGACCCAGAGGCATCTCCTTCAGGAGTCAGACCCGTTCTCTTCCTAGAGTGCAGCACTGACCCTACCGGGAGCTGGTGGTTGAGATTTTTATAGAGATCACTGCAGTGTTTCCAGTGATATCTCCACTGGGACAGACATGCGGATGCAATCCAGGTCTCCCCAGCTCACGTGTGCTGGGTTGGTCTTAGGAGCAAACCACAGCTGTATCTGGAAGAATCAAGCACAGAAAAAGTTTCTTGTCTAAGGCAATATATGATCTTGCTGGACCATAATTATCCCATGCCTCTGTGTGTGTGTGTGTGTGTGTGTGTGTGTGTGTGTGTGCGCCGCGCGTGCGCGCGCACACACCACACTCGCTTCCCATTTGACTGTGATATCTTGTGTGTGTGTGTGTGAGCTTCCCCATTTGGACCTGGCAATTTAATTTCATGCATGTGTGTTGGGTGAGTGTGCACGTATGAGCTTCCCCATTTGACTGCGACTTTTCAGTGTGTGTGTGTGTGTGGTTTTGCGCGGCATCGCTTCCCATCTTGGACTGTGATATACTCCTGTGTGTGTGTTGTGCTGTGCGTGTGCTTCCCATTTGGGCATTGATGATTATCTCCTGTGCATCTGTGTGTGGCTTCCCCATTTGGACTGTAATTTAATCCTGTGCTGTGCGTGTGTGTGTGTTTGCGCCGCTGTATATGTGTGTATGCTTTCGCCATTTGGGCTCCATTTATCCTGTGTGTGCATGTGTGTGTGCTTACCATTTATGCTGCAATCATCCCATGCGCGTGTGTGTGCACGCGTTCATGTCCATGATGTGTGTATGCGTGCTTCCCATCTGGACTGTGACTTATCCCGTGCGTGTGTGTGTCCTGTTTATTTTCTAAGGATTGTGAAGGGCTGTTTACATAGATCATGTTTTGCCTGTGGCCGCCGCGGCACCAGGGAGGAGCATTTTTCCACTTTAGTGAGCTGTTTACCCTGTTAGGAGCTCAGCCTTCTCCACAGCAGGCAACGAGAGGGGAGGCTTTCTTCAAGGCTGACTTGTATTTCCCTTCCAGTCCTCCACAGAAATGATTGCCTGCTCCGCCTTTCATAGCAAGCTGCGACCCTTCTCCCCACCCTGGCCAACATTAACTGTCGCCTGCCTTTCTCTTGAGGTTGAGAGACCTGAGTGGAGATGAGACTCAGGACCAACCGCTGTGTGGTGGCTCCGGGGCCTTTGTTCTGTTTGTAATGGTGACAGGAGTAGGAAGTATACATTGTAAGTTGGCACTTACTTAGGCATTAGGTCTGGAGTTGAAATAAAGAGGTACTGGTTTTGAAAAATAGGTATGTATTCGGAGTGTAAAGTAAATGTGGGATGCGTCCATCAGTCTTTTCATAGTGGGTTGAGTTATTTCAGGTAGAGACACAAGGAAAAACTTGATTAAAAGCACATGTGCATACTTTAAACCGGATCAAGTTACCTGCTCCAATTCCTACTTTATAATGTTATTCCTTCCTCTTTAATGTGCTTCTCTATACCACTGATACTTCTCAGGAAAAAATGTGAATTTCTGTTTCAAGATGTACCAGTTGCCCCCCACCCCCGCCTTTCTCTCTTCATCCTGGCTCTAGGAGCTCTCTCCTCCTCCACCACCTCTGGGTCATCTCCCACAGACCCTCTGGGTACAGCCAGCCTCTTCTCCCTTTTGGAAGTCACCTCCTCCAGGAAGCCCCTCAGAACTTGCCACGCTCTTACCAGCATGACATCCCAGCAGGCACTCACCTCCAATGTGACTGGAGCGGGTGGACATTTGGAGTTTTTGGATTTAGAGGTACCACCTGCAGAGTCTCAGAGAAACAAGCCTGAGAGTGTCTCTCAGAAAACACTAACATAAAACACAGCAGTCGTGCATCTAGGAAGTGACCACCCTGGATGCTCAGTGGCAGGTCTGTGTGGTTGTTCACTGTGGTGTTTTTTGTGATGGTGAACATTTGGCAAAAGCCCAAACACCTAACGTCCCTGCAGTGATGGAATGAGGATGTGCCCTGGCAGAGAACGTGACTCAGATACACTCAGCAAGAAAACAGTTACAAAACAGTGTGCGCAGTGCACTGAATTGATCACATCCCCCCAGGTTCTTATGTCGAAGTCCTAGCCCTCAGTATGACTGTATCTGGAGACAGGGTCTTTAGGGGGTGATGAAGGTTAAATAAGATCGTAAGGATGAAGCCCTGACCAATCAGATTGTGTCATAAGCAGAGGAGGAGGCACTAGAGATCTTGGTCTCCCTGCCACGTGGGGATACAGGAAGAAGGCAGCTGTCTGTCAGCCGGGAAGAGAGCCCTCCCCAGAAACTGACAAGCCGGACCTTGATATGGGACTTTCCAGCCTCCAGAACTGTGGGAAATAAATGTGCATAGTTTAAGCTGCGCCATCTGTGGTATTTTGTTATGGCAGCGGGAGCTAAGACACACATTATGTTCACACTTCTGCAGTAAAACAATTATTAAAGTGTTATGTGTTTCCTATCTAGCATGTGTTAGCTGCACTAAATAGTATGGGGAAGTGTGTACTAGACTGTTAGGAAGAAGGATTATGGGGCATTTTCTTTCTGCTTTGTTTAATCCATTTTCTCCAGTCTGTTTAGTCTTCTGATCCCAGCATGTGGGAGAAAGCCTGGCCTGTGTTGGGTGCTGTCCCTGAGCATTGGTTAGGAATGAACAGACAAATGCATGACAGATCATGTTTTTTTACAACGAACTTTTTTTTACTGGGGCAAAGGGGTCTGGGTTTTGGGAGGTTGTCCTCCTGCATCACCCAGTGCTGGAGTCAGAGCACCTGGGTCCTGCTGTTACCCCTGAGTGTGAACTAAATGTGGGCTGCATCCATCAGTCTTTTCTCAGTGCACTGAGTTCTTCCAAGTGGACATAGTGGAAAATGTGATTAAAAGCACTTGTGGGCAGGTGCGGTGGTTCATGCCTGTGATCCCAGCACTTTGGGAGGCTGAGGTGAGAGGATTGCTTGAGCCCAGGAGTTGTCTGTCACCCTGCTGTCACCTAGCAGCCTCCAGCCTCAGTTCCCCTCTCTGTCAAAGGAAGTTGTCATTGGCCTCAAGGTCTGGGAATACCAAGGAGGAAATAGGTGGGAAGGTTTTATGGAGCCTCTGGGACTTTCCTGAGGAGGTGGGAGTTCAGCCTCCATGTCAGCGGATACAGGACCTGGAAAGAACAGGCTTGGCTATGAACTTGCTGCAGTACAAAAGGTGAGGGATCTAGGCACTGCCTTGGGGTTTTATAGGAGCCCTGTGGGAGTGAGGGTGGTACATCCCATGTTATACATGTTAACACTGGGCTCAGAACTGGTCCGGGCAGTGGATGGTGGCTCTGGGATTGGGCAAAGCTTCCCTAACTCTACAGACTGACTGCCTTTCCCTGTATCCTGAAGCCACAAAGCCAAGGCAATTCGGGCATTCGTGACGTGTCGCGACCTGGAAACTGCCCCAGGACTCATAACGCAGTGGCTTCTGTGAGGCAGGAGCCTACACGCTTCGAAGGAGGCTCAGCAAACTTGCTGGGGAGCAGTTCCGGGGCCATCTCCAGCTGAGGAACCATTTCCTTGTGGCAGAGAAAAGTGTGTCTGAGTTTGCTTTATTTTTATTTTGAGGGGTTTTTAGGAAAGAGCCATTGTTTGAAGAAATTAATTTAACAGGAAAAAATCAACATCAGTGTTTGCTTCTTCCCCTTCCCAGGTGATGTCTCCCCAGGGTTTGCCCCTAAAGACGAAGTCTCGCTCTGTCACCCAGATTGGAGTGCAGTGGCACAATCGCGGCTCGCTGCAACCTCTGCCTCCCGGGTTCAAGTGATTCTCCTCCCTCAGCCTCCCAAGTAGCTGGGATTACAGGCACGCACCACCACGCCTGGCTAATTTTTGCATTTTTAGTAGAGATGAGGTCTCACCATGTTGGCCAAGCTGCTCTCAAACTTCTGACCTCAAATGATCCACTCACTTCGGCCTCCCAAAGTGCTGGGATTATAGGTGTGAGCCACTGCGCACGGCCGCGTTTGCCCCTTTCCAAGCAGGTTGGGTTGGTGTCCGGCCATGACCCCTGCCCTGGTCGTTCTGAGTCGTGTCTGTCCTCCATGACAAACTTTTTCTATAGCCCCAAGCAACATGCTTCCTAGTGTGCATCACACGCTCATGATGCTGGGAACCTAGTGGCTGAACATGATGGTAATTTCTTAAATAAGGACTTTCTACATTGGGTAGTTGGTTTGTTCTTTTTTTTTTTTTTTTTTTTTTTTTTTTTTTTTTTGAGACGAAGTCTCGCTCTGTCGCCCAGGCTGGAGTACAGTGGTGCGATCTCGGCTCCGCCTCCCGGGTTCACGGCATTCTCTTGCCTCAGCCTCCCCAGCAGCTGGGACTACAGGTGTCCGCCACCGCGCCCAGCTAATGTTTTGTATTTTTAGTAGAGACGGGGTTTCACCATGTTAGCCAGGATGGTCTCGATCGCCTGACTTTGTGATCCGCCCACCTCGGCCTCTGGTTTGTTCATTTTTATATCCTGCTGGTTCCAGACAACGTCTAATAATGCCTAATATTCAGGGCTCACTTCTCCAAGGCCAATGGAAATGTTCTCATAAGCCTGGCCCCAAGCATATGGTAACATTTATGTTTCTGTTTTTTTGTGCTTGTTTCTACCAGAGCAACAGATAATGTGATTTGCTACTTTACTTAGAATGGCACAGGGGTATGACTTTGAATTAGGCAATGATTTCTTAAATATAACAACAAAAGCACAAACAAAAAAGAAAAATTAGATAAATTGAACTTCATCAAATTAAAACCTGTTGTATGTCAATGGACACTATTGAGAAAACAGAAACCCCTCACAAAATGGACGAAAGCATTTGTAAGTTATGTTTCTTATAAGGGACTCTTACTCAGAATATATAAACAATACTCGTGTCAATAGAAAAGACAACCAAGCTGGGCATAGTGGCGCATGCCTGTACTCCCAGCACTTTGGGAGAGCGAGGCAGGCAGATCACTTGAGGTCAGGTTGGCAAAACCGTCTCTGCTAAAGATGCAAAAATTAGCCAGGCATGGTGGTGGGCACCTGTAATCCCAGCTACTTGGGAGGTTGAGGCACTCAGCCTCAGAAATGGCCTGAGCCTGGGAGGCAGAGGTTGCAGTGAACTGAAATCACCTCACTGCATTCCAACTTGGGCAATAGACTGAGACTTTGTCTCAAAAAAAAAAGACATACAACCCAACCCAATTGAAAATGGGCAAAGGATCTGAAGAGACATCTCTCCAAAAAAGATATACAAGTGGCCAATAAGCACAGGAATAGATGCTCAACATCATCAGTCATCAGGGAAATGCAAACCCAGACCACAGTGAGACACCACTTCACACCCACTGTGATGGCTGATAATGACAGACAGAAACAAGTATTGTCAAGAATGTGAAGAAATCATAACCCTCAGAACTGCTGGTGGGAATAGAAAATGTTTCAACCACTGTAGAAAACAGTCTGGCAGTTCCTCAAAAAGTTCAACATAGAGTTACCATATGACCCAGCAGTTCTACCCCTAGGTGTATATCTGGCAGAAAGGAAAACATATGTCCACACAAAAACTTGGTTCTGCTTCTCTGGAAAGCCCAGACTAAACATCCAAACCAAAAGAGCAACACGCTATCATTCTTCCCCCTTTATCAAATGTACATTTGATATAACATTTGTTAAATGTACATAAATGTTCACAACAACATTATTCACAGTAGCTCAAAACTAGAAACAACCCAAATTAAATTAATGGATGAATAAATGTGGTGTCTCAACACAGTGGAACACTGACCTCCTTATACAGTGTGGATGAACATTTAACTCATGATGCTACGTGAAAGAAAGCCAGACACAGGCCACGTGTTGTAAGATTCCATTTATATGAAGTGTCCAGGGCAGGAAAATCCATAGAGACAAAGTAATTAATGGTTGTCGGGCTGAGGAGAGGAAGGCATTGGGAGGTACGAACTTTTTTTTTAGGGTGATGGAAATGTTCTGTAATTAGTGGTAATGGTTCCACTATATTGTGAATATGCTAAAGCTACTGAGTTGTACACGTTAAAATGGTTAAAATGGTTAATTTTATGTGATGTAAATTTTCTCTGAAAATTTTTAAACAAAATGCGCAGGGAATGAGCATGGGCCAGTCATGTCGGCAACCAGGGGCCTGTTGCTGGACTGCCGTGGCGCCCCTGCTGGCTCCACGGGAACTGGGGGAGGGATGGGGCCTGGGTGCTCCTGTGTCCTCTTGCTTTCTGTTCCAGAGACTTCCCAGGAGGGTGGAAACCCCCACCCAGAGTGACCTCTCAAAAGGCAGCGCTGCCTGACCAGGGACGCTGCAGGAGGAGGGCTTGGAGGGAGGGCAGTGGGCATGGCAGAGTCTTCTTTCCTGAGGTGACCCCAGCTTGTTGGACAAGACGTAGCGAATGCTGACTACAGTAACCTAGGAGTGAGTTACGGCTTCAGGGATTTTCAATTATTATTTTACTTCCAGTTTTCTCTAGTGAGTACAAATTACTTGGGGTGGTTTTTTTTTTTTTTTTTTTTTTGAGACGGAGTCTCGCCCTGTCGCCCAGGCTGGAGTGCAGTGGCCGGATCTCAGCTCACTGCAAGCTCCGCCTCCCGGGTTCACAGAATTCTCCTGCCTCAGCCTCCCAAGTAGCTGGAATTACAGGCATGAGCCACTGCGCACGGCTGTGTTTGCCCCTTTCCAAGCAGGTTGAATTGGTGTCCCGCCACCACACCCGGCTAATTTTTTGTATTTTTAGTAGAGACGGGGTTTCACCGTGTTAGCCAGGATGGTCTTGATCTCCTGACCTCATGATTTGCCCACCTCTGCCTCCCACCGTGCTGGGATTACCGGTGTGAGCCACCGCACCCGGCCTTGGGGTGGTATTTTTAATAGAAATAATAGAGAACCAGGACCAACATGAGATGTTTCTTAAATACTTCCAATGAAAATTTAAACTCAAGTCTGCTCATTCCTTTCCCGTCTCTCCTCATGCGTCAGGGCCGGGAGTAGCCTCCTCTTCTTGCCCGCAGCCTTTTGCTGGGGGAAGGGTGTTGGCAGAACATTCCAGAGGCAAGTGCAGAGATTGGACCTGGCTACACTTGAGTCCACTGAGTCCAGAAACAGGACCCTAAAGTAAGATAAGAATTATGCACCATAGGGTTCCTTTTCCCCCATATTTGTGGAAATAAAATGTTGCTTAAAGTTCCAGAAAACACTTCTTAGATGGAAACTAGGACTTTGTGTGTGTGGTGTTTTCGTTGGTTGACGCTGTCCCTTACTGCAAGGGTGCAGGGCCCACCTGGGCAGCACTGTGTGTGTTGCTCAGGCCCTGGCCTCTGGCACATGCCCTGCAGGCTGCCTGTTGCAGCACATACGGGTCCTGGGGCAGGCACTGTCACCTCCCTCATCAGAACATGCTGGTCGCCTCCAACCATGGTGTGTCCTTGGTGACTGAGAGCCGACAGTCCTAGTCTTGGTGGAAAATAGATTTGCTCTGGCAGATGGGGGTAGACGGTGTTCTTGAGCTGTTCGGTGCTGGGGATCATGGCCAGGTGAGCCCGGAAGAATCCCAAGAATGCATGCTGCAGACCAGGCCTGTGGAGGTGCCCCAAGGAGACAGGTCTTGGCGTTTGAAGACAGAGTTTTGTGGAAAAGATAAAACTGCCGATGAGTTCTGAGACTAGTACACAACACGCTTTGTTTTCACCTAATGTGGCACACTTTTCAAATGTTGACATTTATGTTGTCTTTAAAAAAGAAATATTGTTCTGGCATGTGTTTTGACCCAGTGGTGTAGTTCTTCTGTGGTATTTTTTATATGTGTCTACATGCTGTTTAATTATGGGGAGGGAATTTGGTGTTAACTACCCTTGGACAAGCTGGGACTGGACAAGGCTCTAATAGGCTGTGCTGATCTGGCAGCTGAAGTCTCCGGCGTGGCGCGTCCTGATGGCGTCATTGAGAGACTGCGACGTACTCTCCCCTCCGGCTTCCTCCCTCCTTCCTTCCTTTCTTTATTGATTTGTTACCATTTAAGCTGGCAGCTGCTTTGCCCGTGAGCAGGCAAGGCCATGGCGTTTGGCCTGGGCAGTTCACCAGGTGACCATGGTCCTCGCAGTCGCTCGTCTCCTGAAATAAAGTGTGGCAGATGCGTGAGGTCTGACTACTCCTCTCCATGGTGACTTAAAACCGAGTCGTTGATCCTGAGAGGGAAAGAAAGAGGTTGTATCTCTCACTTTAGGTGACGAAAAGTTGAATCGGAAGCAGTGAAGCGAGTGGTTTGAGAACGAGGAACAGCGGGAGCCAGGAGACTGGGGAAGATCAGGAATTGGGGTGGGTGTGGCTGTGAAGTGGACCACACGCTCTGGCGCCCGAGGGCACCATCTCCCGTCCAGGCCTGATGTATCAGATTCTAAAGAACACTCAGAGGAACCGCTGAGGAGGGGTGTGTCCTGGTGGAGCGCCTTGAGGCAGAGGGCTCCCCGCAGTCCTTCTGTAGCCCTGTGCTGCCAAGGGAGGCAAAGCAGTGCTGCTGTGGCTACATTTTGGCATCTGTCTGGTGCTTCCCTTCTTGAGCACTCGCAGGAATCAAGTGCAACGTTGAGCGCGGGCCTGGTGCGTTCTCCAAATGACCGTGAGTTGTTAACTCTGCAGCTGCCACCATGAAGACGATTGGGCACCCCATGCGTCTGGCCAGGCTAGCAGAGAGGCGTGGGCAGAGGGTGTGTCTCAGGACCATGGTTACCTCCTCCCAGGCCCAAGCCCTCAGGCACACGCCGCCACCTTCCTGTGCGACCGACCTGAGCGTGAAGGCGACGTCTTCCTGTTTCTCTCCCTTCCCCAGAGTGCAGTTGGACAGGCTCCCTCCAGAAGGACCCTGGAAGCCTTTGGAAGAGGCATCTTCACCAGTTTCCACCCTTCCTCGCCGGAGAGTCAGGATAGTTTTAATTCAGGTCAAACCCTTATGTGACAGAAGGGGTTGTTTGTAAGAAAATATTTATTAGAAAATCTTTAGTTTGAGAACTTGGAACCATGAGAGCTTCATAAGACCAGATTCCAATTCCCCCTCTTGTTACAGATACTTCAAAATAGAAATGGAAGAAGAAAATATAATTTGACAGCTCGATGTGGTGATTCACGTCTGTAATCCTAGCTACTCAGGAGGTTGAAGCATGAGAATTGCTTGAACCCGGGAGGTGGAGACTGCAGTGAGCCGAGATTGTGCCACTGCACCCCAGCCTGGGTGACAGTCTCCAAAAAAAAATTTAAACACACACACACACACACACACATACACACACAAAATTTGAAAACAGGATATGAGGAGAGAGGGTGGTTAGACAGTTGCCTAAAAAATGTGACTCCTTGAATTGTTTACTTTGTGGAAAATACCAGATTTAACATATTGCTTGAAAAAGAAGCAGTGACAATTTTTTTCTTGTAAAAAGGTATTTTAGAAATCAAAGTTGGAATTTTAGAAATGGGGTATTCTTTTTTTTTTTGAGACGAAGGCTTGCTTTGTCGCCCAGGCTGGAGGGCGGTGGCCGGTACTCCCTTAACTTGAATCGCCGCCTTCCAGGTTCATGCCATTCTCCTGCCTCAGCCTCCCAAGTAGCTGGGACTACAGGCGCCGCCACCTCGCCCGGCTAGTTTTTTGTATTTTTAGTAGAGACGGGGTTTCACCGTGTTAGCCAGGAGGGTCTCGATCTGACCTCGTGATCCGCCCGTCTCAGCCTCCCAAAGTGCTGGGATTACAGGCTTGAGCCACCGCGCCCGGCCTGGGGTATTCTTTAAAACAAATTTTATTTCTAAGAAAGTTTGGAATTTTTTCACTAATGAAGTCCATATGCAATGGTTCATATTTAAAGAGATGGAGAAATGGATTGTTGTCTGAAATTCAGTCACCTCATCCCCATGCCAGGGTGAGTGGTCAGCTGCAGTGTGAGCAGGTGCATGCGGGCAGTACTCCTTCCTGCACCTCCCACTGCAGGCAGGCAGGTTGTGTGTTTTCTCACCCCAGCCACAGCTCACTGGAAGCAGGCAGGCTGGCTGGAACCAAACGCGCCCTGGGCCCTTGGATGCTGGGAAGGGGGTTTGGGTGCAGACTATGGGCGGCCCATCTCGTCAAGAGTTCAGGAAGAACCAGAGTCGCATGCACTTGCTGGCCCTCCTCCAAGAAGGGTGTCGGCCCGTTTCCTCCACTGAGCCGCTTGCTCTTTTGCCCCCTGCCTATGAACGTGTGCATCTTTCAGCTTACACAGCCACTTGACAGTGACAGACGTTACTTAGCTCATCAACCTCCTGTTACTCACGATTAGTTTATGAACCCATGGCATTGACCTCACCTGAGTGCCCTCGAGCTGCACCCCAGGCCCAAGGGTTCAGAACCTGCCTTTGCACAGGGTGGTCTAAGCTGCACCATGAGGGGACCCATTCCCTGCTGCTCAAAAATCCCCTGCACGTTCATCGTGGGCCGTGTTCCTGTGGTCGTCCTCATCTCCCTACGTGGCTCAGAGCATCAGAGACACTGGGGGAGGAAGTGAGCACAGGCCTGGGCACATCTCATGGCCCCAGCTCCACCCTCTCCAGTGCCTCCTTCCAGGACCCCAAGTCTGTCTGGAAACATGGTGAAGTGTTGCTGCTGCCTTGCCTGTCATGGGGGTTACACACAAGACCTTCCCCCATCCAGGCCATTCCAGGCCCCTGAACCCCTGAGTCTGTGTCCCCAGGAGTACCTGCTCCAAACTTGCTGCCCTGAGTGAGCTGCTGCATGAAGAGCCGTGCCCTGTCCTCAGCACTGCCCATGTGTTATCCTGCACACACATCCACATGCAACATGATGCTCTCGGGCAGGAACCACAACAGAGGACCCACAGCGGGGGTGTGGCCCATGAGGCCCAGTGGGTGTCACTTGTCATTGTTAACCTTCACTGTTCTGATTGACCAGTGTCTTGCACTGAGAAGTGGTAGTTATTCCATATGGTGACACACTGGGCCCTGCACCTTTCAATATGCTGAAACTCCCTTGGAGCACAGGGCCAAGGCCAGAGGGGTCAGCATGGGATGTTAGGGTCTGGCCAGCACGACCAAGATCTAAGCGGGCTCCAGCCTGTTGGGTCCTCAAGTGTTTGCGGTTGTGGGGTCCCAAAAGAGGGGGCTGTAGTGTGGAGAAGGGCCCCTAAAGGGACTTCTGTGAGCACAGTCCCGATGGTGGGGGGAGGACCAGACCTTCCTGGTCTGCAGGGAGGGCCAGTGCACTCCCCTGAAGTTCCCTGGGAAGGTGGAAATGTGGGGTGAGTACCCTGCGGGCTGTCTCGTGCTCTGAGGACGTAAGGAGCCAGGACAGGATGAAAGAGGCACACACCTCCCCTGCTCATCTGACGCTCTCTACGGAGGACATTTACCAGAAACTTGAAAATACTGTTCTAAAAAAGCTGCCACAGAGTTGTTGTGTTTCATATGGGGCTACTAGATCTGACCGTTGAGGAGCTGTAATTGATCACTTTCAATGAACTTGCTGGCGCCTTTAGATTCTAAGGGAGGTGGAAACTTCCCACTGAGATAAGGTGTCCTGATGCCCCCCTGACCGAGGGTCACGCCAGCAGTGTCTGCCGTGGCACACGTGCCCCAGACTGAGTTGCCTGCTTGGCAGAATCCACTGGGGCCTTCCAGCACCCAGGTGGGGCTGCCAGGAGAGACACTCACAGCCCTGCGTCTGGGCCTTTGTTCTGCTTGGGGTGCGGTGGAGAGGAGGAACACACTAATGATTGGGGTGTTGTGCTGTGTCGGTGCCGACCTGACCATGCCACTGACATGCCTGCCTTCCTCTCAGAAGGAAAAATACAAGTGAACAGTCACATTTGTTTACAGGTCCAGATGGTGACAAAGTGATAGTTTTGTTAGGAAATAAGTGGAAATATTTCCTGTTTATTTGTTTGAGATGGAGTTTTGCTCTTGTTGCCCAGGCTAGAGTGCAATGGCACAATCTCAGCTCACTGCAACCCCCACCTTCCAGATTCAAGCAATTGTCTTGCCTCAGTTTCCCTACTAGCTGGGATTACAGGCGGATGCCATGACGCCCAGCTAATTTTTGTATTTTTAGTAGAGACGGGGTTTCACCATGTTGGTCAGGCTGGTTTTGAACTCCTGACCTCAGGTGATCCGCCCACCTTGGCCTCCCAAAGTGCTGGGATTACAGGTGCGAGCCACCTCACCCAGTGGAAATGATAAATTATAATGTTTTCTGGCAACTTCCTGGAGGTTAACAATTCAATACCACGTTTTTTAAAAACAAAACTTTACTAAAGTTTTAGACACAAAGACATATCTGTTGCGGGAAGTCAGGGACCCCAAAGGGAGGGACCAGCTGGAGCCATGGCAGAGGAACATAAATTGTGGTGATTTCATGGACATTTATCAGTTCCCAAATAATACTTTCATAATTTCTTATGGCTGTCTTTAATTTCTTAATCCTGTTATCTTCGAAAACTGAGGATATATGTCACCTCAGGACCACTGTGATAATTGTGTTAACTGTACAAATTGATTGTAAAAGTCTGTTTGAACAATATGAAATCAGTGCACCTTGAAAAAGAATAGAATAACAGCAATTTTTAGGGAACAGGAAGACAACCATAAGGTCTGACTGCCTACGGGGTCAGGCAAAAACAGCCATATTTTCCTTCTTGTAGAGAGCCTATAAACAGACATGGAAGTAGGAGAGAGATTGCTAAATTCTTTTTCTAGCAAGGAATATTAATATTAATACCCTGGGAAAGGAATGTGTTCCTGGGGGGAGGTCTATAAACGGCTGCTCTGGTAATGTCTGTCTTGTGCAGTTGAGATAAGGACTGAGATACGCCCTGGTCTCCTGCAGTACCCTCAGGCTTACTAGGGTGGGGAAAAACTCCGCCCTGGTAAATTTGTGGTTAGACCAGTTCTCTGCTCTCAAACCGTTTTCTGTTGTTTAAGATGTTTATCAAGATAGTATGTGCACCGCTGAACATAGACCCTTATCAATAGTTCTGCTTTTGCCCTTTGCCTTGTTTTTGTTGGACCCTTATCAGTGGTTCTGCTTTTTCCCTTTGTCCTGTTCCCTCAGAAGCATGATCTTTGTTAGACCCTTATTAGTAGTTCTGCTTTTTGCCTTTTGAAGCATGTGATCTTTGTACCTACTCCCTGTTTTACACCCCCTCCCCTTTTGAAACCCTTAAAAAAAACCTGCTGGTTGAGGCTCAGGTGGGCATCACGGTCCTACCCATATGTGATGTCATCCCCGGTGGCTCAGCTGTAAAATTCCTCTCTTTGTACTCTTTCTCTTTATTTCTCAGCTGGCAGACACTTATGGAAAATAAAAAGAACTTATGTGGAAATATTAGGGGTGGGTTCCCCCGATACATATCTTCAAAAGGTTTAATTTGAGGTTGGCTAGGATTATATTTTATATTATTGTTAGGTGGGTAAACAAGGCTCCCCCCTGCTCAAGTCCTTGAAGGCCCAGGACCCAACAGTTTCATCCTCTTACTATGGGCATGACATTCAGATGTGACGTGAAGAGCAGTGTGGACCCGGTGGAAACACCCAACCATGAAAGTTAAAAGGTGGAGCCCTTTAGACACATGGAGAGCACATCACAGAGGCAACGCCCCTCAAGGTTTGGAGGGTTTGGAGTGCAGGGAAGGGATTTGCAGTCGTTGGGACTTGGCCGGGAGGAGGGGCTGTTAGGATGGCCCCTGAGTGTTTTGAGGGAGGAGAGTCCCCCTCAGGACTGTGGGGTCCATGGAGAAAGGACCAAAGGCGAGGTCCTCACTCCCTGCTTAGTCTCTCTAGCACCAGAGCCAGGGGCTGTTGGGCACCCATTCTAGCCTTGAGGAGGTGAGGCTCCAGGCTCTGTGTGTGGGATGCAGCAGGTGGGGCAGTTATTGTCCACACGTGTTCCATCCTTTTAGGCTGCCTCTTTCTGATCTTCGTACAGACAGAGCAGACGTTTGTTGGGGCTTTTTGGTCTATGATTGTTGGTGCATCCAGGTTGCTGATGCCTTCAGCTCCAAGTCTGAGATGACGAGGCTAAAAGAAAACCCAAGGAGCTGCTGCCATGTTGCTAGTGTGACTTCTCTCCTGCATCATCTTATGTTTGTTTTGTATGTAACATCCAGGGTTTTTGTTGAACTTAGCAGGAGGCATGGGAAGGACTACATGACTTCTGGGAAGCAGAGGTCCACACACTTGCTTTTATTGGTGCAGGGAACCCTGGTCTACCTGTGATTTATAAGCCCCTTATGAGAAGGGGGCTGGCCGTTGTGCCCTTCTCTGTATCCCACAGTTCTGGGCTTGAGCCTTAATCTGGTCCACTGTGCACTGCGGCCAGAGCACTTGCTGCCCTGTGGGGATGGCTGAGATGCTGCCACCTGGCCCTTGTGATGCAGACAGGTTTGTGGTTTTGGTGGAAGGGAATGCACCATGCGGAACAGGGGTGGGGCTCCCGGGATGGGTGGCCGTGAACTGGGACTTGAAGACAAGTGGCTCCTGGAGGGAGGTGAAATTGAATCTGAAACTGAGTCAGTGGTAGAGAGAAAGAGGATGCTTGGAACAGTAGGTGTCACCTCTCCCAGGCCAGGCCTCACTGTACTCTGCCCGTGTGTGGGACAGCCAGCCAGGCTGTTTCACACATGGACACGTACCATTTCTTACTCCCCTACCCTCAGCATCACAGGCCTCACCTGCCCTGCATAAAACCTCAGTCTCTTCTCCTGGGCCCTGCTGCTCACGGCCCTGAGCACAGGGCCTGTCTCCGGGGAGGAGCATGTGGATGGCCACATGCACAACAGTGTTCTTGCGGGCATGAGTTTGCCAGAAGGGCTGCCCTCTTGAAAGTGCATAGATTTGTCATCCAAGGAGACCCCTTGGGAGGAGCCCACATCATGGCAAACAGGCAGAGCCTGTGCCTCGGGTGCTGCCACACCTCCATCTGCAGCCCCGTGGATCCACATTCCCTCCCACTTAGAATGAGCACACCATGAGGCAGATGCCTTTGTTCAGGTTTAGCTTTTAGTCCAGGGAGAGCCCACTCTGTCCCAGGCCCTTGGTTAATCCAAACCTGCGGCAGCAGCCAGACCAGGCGAACTCTAAAGGCACAGTCTCTCCTCATCACGGGAAGAGCTCTGTGCCCCTCACCCTCTGGCGTCTTCTCTTCAACTCTGTGTTGTTGATCCGCACCCCCCTGGGCAGCATAACTGCCGCCTCCCCAGATGCCCCTGCACTGTTCCCATCGTATCCTGTGCACATCCAGTCTCACCGTGCTCTCCGTGTGGCTGTATGGAAAATTCAGTCTGTATCTCTTTCTCCCACTTGCTTCATGGCTACTTCAGGGCAGGGACTTTATCCACTCATCTGTATCCCTGAAGTCACCCAGTAAGCATTTGCAGAGTCTGTGAGGTGCAGAGAGGCCGGGTGCTGGCCAGGAACTGAGATCCTGTTTCTATAAAACAAGCACAGACAACCATATCCATGTGTACGTGTGAGTGTGCAGGAAAGGTGGTCACAGCTGGAAAGGAATATTACAAGTGTAATTTTATTTTTTTATTTTTGTGGGTACATATTAGGTATATATATTTATGGGTTACATGAGATTTTAATACAGGCATACAATGCCTAACAATCACATCAGGGTAAACAGGGCTTACAGGTGTAGTTTTTAAAAGTCATCTTATTTCGAAAGCCCTTTCAGACCTTACTGTGTCAGTGGGTAATAAATGATGCTGATAAGGGATGATGGATGGCTTCCGTCACTGAGCAGCTATGTGGAGTGCTGGCCGGGATGCAGCTCCCAGGAAGACCGTCCTCATGCTGAGGCATCCCAGCTCCAGGGTGCACTAACCCTGCTGCCTGCAGCATGTTCCAGAGCCTGTGCTACGGCCTTCTCGTTGTCTAGGCAGCCATGGGCTCTGCTGGGTTGAGAGATGTGACGCCTGAGCATTGGCCTCCCCTCCAAGCTGCCTGAATATTGCCTCCATGGTGGAAGTAATTGGTCTTCGAGTCCTTTCCAGAACTGTCAACCAGCATTCCCCATCTCCAAAGCAAGTCATAATGGGCCCTGCCTGCTCACTGAAATGCAGAAGCCAGACTGACGCCTGGAGTCTGGAGGTCTCTGCTCTGAGGAGCGCCTGTTTATGGCATTGCTTCTGCCTGGGCTCCCAGTCCTCCTGGCTTTCACTGGCAAAGCAAAGATGTGAGCCTCCCCAGCCCAAAGAGCAGGCTGCTGTGGATGCCGCCAACTCCACAGGACCAAGCCTCGCAGAGCAAGCCCTTCCCTCTGCTCCCCAAGACACCTGTTTTACAGACCCTTGTGTGTCAAAAACAAAAGAGGCTTCATATAAAAATTAAGTAAAACAAGATTTTTTTTCTGACTCAAGGAAAATGCCTTATTCAGAGTTTCCAAATGCCACCAGTGTCTTAAAATTTTTACTTTACACTAAGCTCCTTACAACGTTTCTGCTTGATTAATTCAGTGGACTTTTATTTTGCAGTAGCCCGACTTTACGGTAAAGTTTCCACACTGCCACAAATGTGTCATGCCACAGGCTGGCAGGTGTGGCCAGGCGGGTCCCACAGCGTCCCTGAGGAAGGGAGCCGTGCAGCCTGGAGGCTTCATCTACCTACAAACACCACTGACAGTGTGTGGGACCTCACAGAAGGGAAGCAGCCATCCTCTGCTCCCACTCCTTCCTCAACTCATCTCCCCTCATCAGCTGCTAACCAGAAATGCAGGGAAATGCTCACACGCCCGACCGAGCGACACCTTCAGGGCCCTTGAATGCTGACTAGCAGACACTGTGGTGGGGCTTGCACATAGAAAGAAAAGAAGAAAGCAGGAAAGGTCTCTCTTAGTTGTAATTAACCTTAGAAAAAAAGAAACGAGCCTCCCACCTTACAGTTGAGAGAAGGAAATACGGGAGAATGGGCAAAGCTTAAGAAGTCCCCAGTCCAGCCTGCTGCCTCCCAGAAGGCTGAGGCACTCCCCAGTCCGCCAGGCCCCAAACCCTCCACTGCCATTGATTCTTTCTGGGGCAGGTGCCTGCTAGCACCTTTTAGTCTGTAAGTCCTTTGGTTTGGTGCCTGTGGAGCAGTAAGGAGAGCGCTAGAGAGTTAATTTTAGGGGACGGCACTTGAGCTTGCCTGATTTCCACTCAGCCTGCAGGTCTGGGACGCTCCTGTGCACCCTGGGTGCCTCGGCGTCACGCAGATGGAACAGCAGTGCCAGGTGAAGGCCGAGGGCTCAGGCGGGGCTCAGTTTGTGTCCCCTCTAACTGTCCCCTCTCCCGCAGAGGAGGCCGAGCGTGGCAGCCTCGGCGCGGGCTCCTTGTGCAGGCGGAGGCGGGCGCTGGGCGCGCTGCGTGACGAAGGACCCCGGCGGCGCGCACACCTGGACATCGGCCTCCCGCGCGACTTCCGCCCCGTGTCCTCCATCATCGATGTGGACCTGGTCCCCGAGACGCACCGGCGAGTGCGGCTGCACCGGCACGGCTGCGAGAAGCCGCTGGGCTTCTACATCCGCGATGGCACCAGCGTGCGCGTGACCCCGCACGGGCTGGAGAAGGTGCCCGGCATCTTCATCTCGCGCATGGTACCCGGGGGCCTGGCGGAGAGCACCGGGCTGCTGGCTGTGAATGACGAGGTCCTGGAAGTGAACGGCATTGAGGTGGCCGGGAAGACGCTGGACCAGGTCACGGACATGATGATCGCCAACAGCCACAACCTCATCGTCACCGTCAAGCCCGCCAACCAGCGCAACAATGTGGTGCGTGGCGGCCGCGCGCTGGGCAGCTCGGGACCACCCTCGGACGGCACCGCGGGCCTCGTGGGTCCCCCGGCCCCGCGCGTCCTGCAGAACTTCCACCCCGACGAGGCGGAGAGCGACGAGGACAACGACGTGGTCATCGAGGGCACGCTGGAGCCTGCACGGCCCCCCCAGGCCCCGGGCGCCCCCGCAGGCAGCCTCTCGCGGGTCAATGGCGCGGGCCTGGCGCAGCGGCTGCAGCGGGACCTGGCCCTGGACGGCGGCCTCCAGCGGCTGCTCAGCTCCCTGCGGGCTGACCCACGTCACAGCCTGGCCCTGCCACCAGGCGGCGTGGAGGAGCACGGGCCCGCGGTCACGCTCTAGACTCCGGAGAGGCCCCCAAATCCTAGCCGCAGTTCCCGGGTAAGGACAGGGACAGGACCTGCAGACTGCATCCCCTCCTTTTTTGTTGTTGTGACCACAAAAACAACTCAGCTCTTTGTTTCAACTTCTGGATATAGAAACACAAATATTGCCTATTTTTATAGAATTTCGCCACGGAACTTACAATGAATGCCTGAAGACAACACTCTATTACCAGGCCTGAGTGCAGCTCTTAGCGCCTTTGCCACGTGATAGAAAAGATCTGACCAAGTGCAAACAAATGCTTTAAAAAATTTTTACAAATACTTTGTTTTAAAATGAAGCTTTAAAATTACTTTTAAAATAGTCAAATTCATGTTTTTAACTTGGCCCATGCAAAATATGTCTCAGCATTCTTGCTGTGCTTTCTGCTGACTTGCAGGCGAGGCCGACTGTGCTGATGTATGTGACAGGCTGGTTTTTAAGAACGAATGCAGCCGGGCGCGGTGGCTCACGCCTGTAATCCCAGCACTTTGGGAGGCCGAGGCGGGCGGATCACGAGGTCAGGAGGTCGAGACCAGCATGGCCAACATGGTGAAACCCCGTCTCTACTAAAAATAAAAAAAAATTAGCCGGGCGTGGTGGTTGGCGCCTGTAATCCCAGCTACTTGGGAGGCTGAGGCAGGAGAATCGCTTGAACCCGGGAGGCGGAGCTTGCAGTGAGCCGAGATTGCGCCACCGCACTCCAGCCTGGGCGACAGAGCGAGACTCCGTCTTGGGGGGAAAAAAACGAAGAAGAAATACACCCAAATCTGTCACAGGTACAACCAACCATGGAGATGAATTCTAGATTTTCACACTGTTCATAGTCATAATTCGGCTGGGACAGGAGCGCTCCCACCAGCACATTTCTGGCATCCGCAGCTGTGGAATTGTTCCGGGGCTGTTTTTTGTTTTGAGACAGAGTCTTGCTCTGTTATCCAGGCTGGAGTGATCGCAGCTCACTGCAACCTCCGCCTCCTGGGTTCAAGCGATTCTGCCCCAGCTTCCCAAGGAGCTGGGACTACAGGCACGTGCCACCACACCCGGCTAATTTTTGTATTTTTAGTAGATGGGGTTTCACCACGTTGGTTAGGCTGGTCTTGAACTCCTGACCTCAGGTGATCCGTCCCTCAGCCTCCCAAAATGCTAGGATTATAGGCGTGAGCCACTGCACCGGACCAGGGACTATTTTTGTGACCCACAGAGATGGCCCATTCAGCCTCGAGGGGGAATCCAGGGTGGGAAGCAGCAGCTCTGCTGGACTGGGCTCAGCAGTCCCATTTAGGATCTAAGCCCTTTTCCCGTGGATTGACAGACTCTGAGGGCAATTTCTGAAATGTTTTCAGCAGAAATGAAGGATAAGCATCGCACACATCCAGCAAGGGCTTTGAGAAAGCAGTCATTTGCATGTGAGTTCTCATCTTTGTTTTTTGAAACAGACGTTTCTTTTTGTAACTCACAATACATGCTAATCTTCATTTCTAGAATGGTCACTGGCAGTTCTCATTTTCAACTATAAGAAGTCATGTGGAACTTAGTGGTTTTTAACAAATACTAAATTCATCCTCACTTTATGTTGCGCTTCCAGCAACATTTATGTATTTAGTAATTTTAAAAATTCCTATTTGATACAATTAAATTTTATATAATGTGTTTTGCTTGAATACAATGTTGGGAATAAAATGTTACATTTATACTTTGAGAACTTTGACCAAATCTTTCATACAGATACAGGTAAAAAAATATTTTTCTAGGTTGTCGCAGCCGCGCACCTCCTGCTGCTTCTCCTTGTGGTCCAGCACCACCTGCTGGTCAGTGGCGGAACTGTCCTGACTTCGTGAACATGGGACTGCTAAGAGGGAAAACTGCATCTCAGCATTTTCATTTTTTCTGAATATTAAGTGAAAAGTAAGTTCTATTTGTAAGAAACAGCTTTTGCTGAGGAGTTGTGAATTCCTGCACCTGCGTTTGATGTTATTTGTATGCAATGGATTGCTGGCCCTTTGTTCCTAAGCACAGAGAAGACCAAAGATGCTTCCCCGTGACCTCTCCTGTGAGGATCCGCATCTTCCCAGACTTGCTGTCTGATGAAGGGCATGTCGTTCGGTGCCCCAGCAGTCAGAAGCGGTTTCTGTGGAACTAAAACTAATACTGTTACTCTCACAAAGGAAATGTTCTTTTACTAAGTTATTGCTGATTCTTGAATGTCTGTTGTATAACTGGGTCTGCTATCAAGAAGGAAGGTTATATTTCTTATCACATTTTAAGTTGTTAAGCAAATGTGTTTTTTTAAGAAATGAGACTTTCGTTGAGATTTGTGTGCTATTCATACTTTTAGGAATTACTGCTTGGGACAGCTGCTTGAGCATATTTTTCTACACAGGTCTGTACTTCTGCCACTTTTTCCTTTTAAAAAAACAAAACTATGTCATATTATGTATTAAAGTTTTCTTGGTTTTATATATCAGATAATAAAAACTTTTTTGACTTTTGAGTAAACAAAACGTATGAATATTTCTGCTGTGTACTAAGTGGAAGAGAATACCAGAGATAAAGTAATCCCTCAAAAAGAGAATGACGGATTTATCATGTGCCTATCATGGGCCATCTTTCTTCACTGAATCTGCACACATTCTCTGAGGAAAGTAGATGAGAAAATGGACCTAAGCTCAGATAGACAGATGACAGTCCAGAACCCTCTCTCAAAGTCTTTTTGAAAAAGCTTTTCTGAATAATTTATACAGCACGCAGCCCTTCCCAAGTATGCCCTGGCTGGCACAGTTTTCATTCACACTATCGTTTTGGCAGCCATCAAGATTCAAATTACAATTATGAATTCAATTACTCAGCAAATTACAGATGTGATCACACTGAGCACCAGCACCCCACTAGGAACTTCACAACTACTTGCCGCCTGCTGAGTCCACACAGCAACTCGGGACTGTGGGCGGCTGGACAGTGGACCCCCCAGTCTGATGAGGCAGGGTCAAGTGCCAGCACTGGGTACACTCTCCAAAACTCATGTCCGGTTTCAGAGACACATGGCGCAGGATGAGATACGAGGCTTAAGTGTGAGCAGAGGCCACATGTATACCTGGCTGCCAGCCAGGTGTGGCCTCAGGCTTGGGTTTCCCTGACCTGATAATCCAGATCATAAACCCCAGAGCATGCAGTGATATTGCGAATTTATTCACAATTCTGTGAGGGTAATTAATATTTGATGGTTTCACATAAAATGATCGCGAGTGGTCATTTTCCAATTTTTCTCAAATTTTCCAACAGAAGGACATGTAAGTTACCTGCACCTCTGTCGAATGTTTTTAAAGGATGCAAGTATGAACCAAGTGTGATAGGGTCAACTTTTGATCCTTGCATTTTAAGAGTTGGCACCAGTATGAAGCTTTTTATGGCAGCACTAAAACTCACATGGTCTGAATAGTTTATTAAAATGGTGGAAGGCTGCACTAATGACCACCCAAATGCACTAGGATACTGACTGTGTACCATCCCTACTGAAAGGATGAACCTACTTAGCTGATGTCCAGCTTGCCCTTTTCTGGAAAAGTAAGCTGCTCAGCGTGAGCTCAAGGACCTCCTGTTTCAAACAGACTGGAGGGTGAACCCTCGACCCCTCGAACAGCTTGTTTAAAGAATGCCTGCTGGCCAGGCACAGTGGCGCATGCCTGTATTCCCAGCACTTTGGGAGGCCAAGGCGGGCAGACTGCCTGAAGTCAGGAGTTCGAGATCAGCCTGGCCAAGATGGCGAAACACCGGCGCTATTAAAAATACAAAACACTAGCTGGGTGCGGTGGTGTGCACCTGTACTCCCAGCTACTCTGAAGACTGGGACTGGAGAATCACTTGAACCTGGAAGGCTGAGGTTGCAGTTAGCCGAGATCACACCACTGCACTCCAGCTTGGGCAGCAGAGCCAGCTCCATCTTAAAAAAAAACAAAACAAATAGAGTGCCTGGATTACCCCACAGGCTCTGACTTAAGGAACTTGGGTGGGGTTTGAGAATTTTCATTTTTTTTTTTTTTTTTGAGATGGAGTCTCACTCTGTGGCCCAGGCTGGAGCGCAGTGGCGCAATCTTGGCTCACTGCAACCTCCGCCTCCCAGGTTCACGCCATTCTCCTGGCTCAGCCTCCCAAGTAGCTGGGACTACAGGCGCCCGCCACCACGCCTGGCTAACTTTTTTGTATTTTAGTAGAGACTAGGTTCCACCGTGTTAGCCAGGATGGTCTCCATCTCCTGACCTTGTGATCCGCCCACCTCGGCCTCCCGAAGTGCTGCGATTACAGGCGTGAGCCGCTGCGCCCGGCCGAGAATTTTCATTTCTAACAAGTTCCCAGGAGATGCTGATGCTGCTGGTGCAGGAATCACATTTGAGAACCATTGGCTAATCCCCAAAGCTTATAGGACTTGCCTATAAACTTGGACTTGATGACCAAGACCCTATCCAACAAGCACACAGGATTTCCCTCTAGGGTGTTATGTGCTGGTATCAATATTGTAATTTCACATCAGGTAACCTGTAAAAGTATTTCCTAAGTGCACAAATGCTATTTTTTGAATTATCTCCCACCACCACCATTCTGGTGCCACATCTATACACTTAGTCTTCTTAACGTTCTCCTTTCTGCCTTGAACATCTCCTATTTATTCCTGAAGACACTCCAAATCAATATACAAATTCTTTTTTCCCTCTTACTTTCCCTCAATTATCTTGTGTTTTATTCTCCTTTATCCTCATGAGGGAAAAAAAAACAACTTGAGGGTATTGAGAATGTTTTCAATACTGAGCCATATTCCCAAGGAGAGACATAAACTCTAACAGTAATAACAAGCAAACAACATGATTCATCATTGGTCTTGCAACCCAGAAAATGAGTTCCATTTTCCAAATTTGCTTTCACAGTGAGCTTTGAAGACAAACACATTCTTGACTTGAGTCCCCTTGCTCTCAAGAAAAAGTGCCAGGGAAGCGCTCTTTTACAAGAATTGTACTTCCAGTAGACTATCAGGTGAGCTATTAAGCAACATGGCCGTGATGACAGAAAAGTCTGTCTTACCTCTTCAGAGCCAAATTACACACCCTATGTGAAACCCACCTGAGGCCACACTGCAGAGACCCAAATGTACAGATGAGAGGATCAGAGTGTGTGGAACCTCCTTTCTCATAAGACTGCAGCATAAGAAGGGCACAGTGCCAAACATACCTCATACGAGGGGACGGCAGAATGCCAAATGTATGACAGGATCACAATCCAAAATTGACTTCCTCAAAGCCAGACCACAGGGAGCACCACACATGAATGAGGATAATATCCAAAATCAACTTCCAATTAATTAGACTCCAAAGACCAGCACACACCGATGAGAGAATCAGAGATGGAAAACCACCTCCACAGAACGGGGCCACAGAGACTACCAGTCATAAAAAGAGAACAGCACAGAACCAGACTGCAGAGGGCACCACATACGTGGATGACAGGATCTGAGCCCCAAATCTACGTTCAGTAACTGGGCTGCAGATCCAGAACCAGGCCGCAGAGGGCACCACACAAACTAGTAAGAGTACCTGAGTCCCAAGTCTACTTCCGCGTAATGAGTGGTAACAGGCAACAGAGAAAACACTGAACCCCCACTTCATGTCCTCCACTTGCCACGGCGGTTTTGCGTTTGTTTCCCATGCCAGCATAAGCTCTTTATTCAGAGGCTGTCGTGTTCTCTCTGAGGTTCAGTTACTAACGACCCTACTTAGTGTGGATGAGTAAACCAATGTTTCCTTGGAGCTCATGCTTCAGAAACAGGCAACAAACAAAAGGTAACATATAATTCATTTATCAATAAATGACAAGCAAAACAGAGCCAGAAAGAGGATACTGTGAATTTTTATCGTTTACCATTACTTTTCAGATGAGAAAATGAAGCCACGCTAATATTTCTAATATCACACAAATACTTTTCAGAGCCATAATTCACACCTGTATGTTCTGGCTTCAGTGTTTTCTCACCCCATCTATCAGTTTTAGAAATGCAGGCTGGGTGTGGTGGTTCACGCATGTAATCCTATCACTTTGGGAGGCCAAGGTGGATCTCCTGAGCTCAGGGGTTCAAGACCAGCCTGGGCAACACAGACCTTGTCTCTACAAAAAAAAAAAAAAAAAAAAAAAGTTTTGTAGTTTAGCCAAGTACATTCTCTTCGCCTAAAATAAAAAAAGTAGTCCCAGCTACTCAGGTGGCTGAGGTGGGAAGATCACTTGATCCTAGGAGGTCAAGGCTGCAGTGAGCTATGACTGCACCACTGCACTCCAGCCTGGGCGACAGAGTGAGAATCTGTCTCTAAATAAATAAAAATGCAATGTTTATCCACACAGTCTGGGTAAGGAAAGACACCATCCACCACCTTTGATTTATTCTGGGATGCACCTTCACTGTCTATTCTAGCCAGCAATAGGCAGACTCTGTCATCCAGTGTAAGTGACTTCACTCCTCAGTCAAAAACTGGAATTAGGCCGGGCACGGTGGCTCACATCTGTAATCCCAGCACTTTGGGAGGCCGAGGCAGATGGATCACCTAAGGTTGGAAGTTCGAGACCAGCCTGACCAACATGGAGAAACCCTGTCTCTACTAAAAATACAAAACTAGCCAGGCGTGGTGGCGCATGCCTGTAGTCCCAGCACTTTGGGAGGCCAAGGCGGGCAGATCACAAGATCTGGAGATTGAGACCATCCTGGCTAACACAGTGAAACCCCATCTCTACCACAAATACAAAACATTTAGCCGGGCGTGGTGGCGTGCGCCTGAAGTCCCAGCTACTTGGGAGGCTGAGGCAGGAGAATGGCGTGAACCTGGGAGGCAGAGCTTGCAGTGAGCCAAGATCACGCCACTGCACTCCAGCCTGGGCGACAGAGCGAGACTCTGTCTCAAACAAACACACAAACAAAAATTTGGAATTAAAAGTCTTATATGTAAAGGGTCACTCAAGTTGCTGTTGAAAATATTGAAGGGAATATTCCCTGCTAAGCGCCACTGACCCATAGAAAGACAATCAGTGAGAAACAGGCAATCCTTTCTCTGAGCATCCTGTGTCTTCACTTTCTTGGAATCATGATTTTTGTATTTGAAAGTATTTTGGACAAAGAATGTCTTAGATGAATGCTACTACAATAGTAATCTAAGCAGAAATCTTATAGTCATCCTTACTAGTAACCATTTTTTTATTTGTATAAATCTGTGGGGTACAAGTATAGTTTTGGATACCCTATTCAGCATGCACACACTAACTACAGCTGATGATCTTTAAAAAAAAAAAAGGTCTGGCCGGGCGCGGTGGCTCAAGCCTGTAATCCCAGCACTTTGGGAGGCCGAGGCGGGTGGAACACGAGGTCAGGAGATCAAGACCATCCTGGCTAACATGGTGAAACCCTGTCTCTACTAAAATACAAAAAACTAGCCGGGCGTGGTGGCGGGCGCCTGTAGTCTCAGCTACTCGGAGGCTGAGGCGGGAGAATGGCGTGAACCCGGGAGGCGGCGCTTGCAGTGAGCCGAGATCGCGCCACTGCACTCCAGCCTGGGCGACACAGCAAGACTCCGTCTCAACAAAAACAAAAAAAAAAAGGTCCGTGCATAATTGGATATATGCATACAACGTGTGCCAGTCAAGTCAGGGCTTTTAGAGTATCGTCACCCAAATAACATACATTGTACCCCTTAAGTTCTCATCACCCACCTACCTCCTGCCCTCTCACCCTTCCAAGTCTCCAATGTCTGTCATTCCACTCTACATCCATGTGCACACATTTTTTAGCTACCACTTGTGAGTGAGAACACATGATATTTGTCTTTTGGGGTCTGACATGTTTAAGATACTGGCCTCTAATCTATCCATGTTGTCACTAAAGACATTATTTTATTCTTTGTTATGACTGGATAGTATTCCACTGGGTGTGTGTGTGTGTATATTATATATATATATATACACACACACACATACCACATTTTCTTTATCCAGTCATCCACTGATGGAGACTCAGGCTAGTTTCTATATCTTTGCTATTGTGAATAGTACTGTGATAAACATATGAGTGCACTTATCTTTTTGATATGTTGATTTCTTTTCCTTTAGGTAGATACACAGTAGGAAGATTGCTGGACCAAATGGTAGTTCTATCTTTAATTCTTTGAGAAATCTCCAGTTTTCCATAAAGGTTGTGCCAATTTACATTCCCACAGTGTATAAGAGTTTCCTTTTCTCTGCATCCTCGCCAACATCTGTTTTTGGACTTTTTAAATAACAGCCATTCTGACTAGGGTAGGATGAGGTATCTTGTTGTGGTTTTAATTTGCCTTTCTCTGATGATTAGTGATGTTGAGCATTTTTACATATACCTGTTGGCCATATGTATGTCTTCTTTTGAAAAATGTCTATTCATGTCCTTTGCCCACTTTTTAATAAGATTATCATGAAAATTATGCATGGACTTTTTTTTTTTGGAAGTTCACAACTCACAAAGGCTTCCTGCAGCCTTTGCCTCGTAGCCATGAGTAGATGACTTCTGAGGCCTGTGAGTTCTTTCTGAAACTCACTAAACCTGAGGGTGGTCTTGGGGATGATCTTTCTCTCTCTTTCTCACATACAAACACACATGTGCACACACACATTTACATCTCTATTGATTCTTCCTTTCCTTATTTGTAAGAAACCTGCTCCCATTATCCTTAATATACTTACGTGCTGATCAGTCCCCTGAATGTAACCACCAACCTCCCATCACCACCACCACCCTCTTCCCCACACAGGTGCCCTCCCCCATGTCCAGGCCCGATGCCCCTTCACAGCTACCTCTCAACCTCCCAGCCCCACCCACTCGCACTGACAGGGGCCATTCTCACCTTCCCCAGGGGAACCTTCCTCACCACCCTGCTTGGCTCCACAGCCAACTCCAAGCAACACCTGTCGGTCCTTCCCCTGCCAGTTGGAGCCCTCTTCGCTCTGCCTCAATTTAGGGCTGAGAGGGAAGGAAGAGGATGAGAGGAGAAAGAGGAAGGCTTCTGAAGCTTCTGCACCTGTACTGCTGCACTGTCTTACCACATTTATTTACCAGAATTATTTCAAGAACCTTTCAACTTCAGACTCTGATCCCAGATCCTGAACTTAACCCTAAAGTCCAATTCTGTGCCCCTAAACTCTTCAATGCTCCTCAAACAGCTGTGCCTCTCATACGTCTACATCTCAAAGGTATCTTGTGCTGTTGCTCGACCTGAAAGGGACCGCTCTGCACTTCCCTCACAGCTTCCCTTCACACTTGGGGTCAGCTGTGCTGCCTCCCTCTGTGAAGCGTTCTCTGCTCCTCCCGGCACATCGGCCTTCCCCTTGCTCCTGTGTGTTGATGGAGCACAGGGTCATGGCTTTAGAGCTGGGAGCTCTTTGAGGGGTAACTCCATTTCATTCATGTTTTATCCCCAGCATTGGGCAAGATCTGATGGACACACGGCGACTAAGCCACTGATGGTATCACGAAAGAGGAAGAGAAATGATGGCTCACCATCCCATCTCTGCAGGCATAATGGCAGTTACTGGTCAGCCATGGGACCAAGGTAATCAGAGAGCTCTATTCAAACTTGCTACGTGTGGTGTTGACTTTTTTCTTCAATAATTATTAAATATGATTCCACACACAGGAAAAATACTTGCTTGCTGTCTCCTGGCCCCTTGCCTGCCCCAGTGCAGTCTCCTCACCTCAGGGTGCTGGGGCCAGGGCAGCATCACTTCTGTGAACCACTCCTGTGGAGTACACACCCCACTTTCTGCTTAGCAAATGCAAGCAGTAGGGGAGAAAAAGCAAACTTCAAGAACATCGGTATGAGGCCAGGGTGGAGGAGTTGTCCCTGCCCTGCACACTTTTTGTTAATTCCTTGCACTTATGTTTCAAAAGTAACAAAAACATTAATTGCCTAGAACTTTGCTGTTGGAGTGATCAACAACCAATCTGATAACCCACGTTTTTTGCTTCTTGAACTTCAAGCTTTGATACTTGCACAATCTGGCAGCACCTAATTTCAACAATGACAGCAACAGCTTTACATACAATAAATTAATGGATAAATGACGTTAATCACTTTTTCCAACTGGTAGCACTGTTAAATGGGACACTACTTATATTTTTAGAGGACTAAATGCACATTCAGTTTAGAAAATTTTAAAATATAAAAAAACACAAAGAACAAAATCACTCCTAGTCTCACCACCCACATAAATACTTTTTTTTTTTTTTTTTTTTTTT
>NW_016826382.1:143751-152435 GCF_001698545.2 Rhinopithecus bieti
ACGCCATTCTCCTGCCTCAGCCTCCCAAGTAGCTGGGACTACAGGCGCCCGCCACCTCGCCCGGCTAGTTTTTTGTATTTTTTAGTAGAGACGGGGCTTTACCGTGTTAGCCAGGATGGTCTCGATCTCCTGACCTCGTGATCCGCCCGTCTCGGCCTCCCAAAGTGCTGGGATTACAGGCTTGAGCCACCGCGCCCGGCCATAAATACTTCATAGTTGGGTCCTCCTGGTACCCCATGCATTCCAAATATTAATTAAAAGCAAATCAGTACTCACTTCTGGATGTAAGCATTCTAGAAATATATTTTGGGCTCTTAGTTGACCTGTTTACCGAGATTGCTGGGCACAATCATTCTTTTGCACACAAACACAGTCCTGTTTACCTATGATTTGAAAACGCCGTATGACCAGAATATGTGGAACAATAAATCACTTTGGAGGTCTGTGTTTGAATGGACCTTAAAAGATTGCACGGTTTGATACCGTCTGCTGACCACACCCAGCGAGCATTAATTTCTCACTACGAGTGAGGCTGGTTCTTAATTGAAAACAGAAATGACTAGAGTGTTCCAATGGGAGGGAGGGGGCTGTAAGGTCTGAGTGACAAGCAAGAGTGGATATGAAATTTAATATCCAAAAGAAAAGCACAGAATAAAAAGTCCCAAACACAAGGCAACAAGCCTTTCCAGGTAAGATGGGACCTGTGCTGATGGGACCTCAGAAGGGATTAGAGAACAGGACTGACACTGTGCCTGGAGACGAACGGAGCCGGTGGAGCGGGAGCAGAAGTCCCAGCTCTCACCTGGCACCTCAGGAGAGGCACAGCAGCCATCCCGGGGTCCCGGCACCCCTGAGCTAGGAGGGGCTGTCTCTTCTCCTGTCCTCTGTCCTGGGGGCCCAGAGGCCTTGAGCTGGGGGAGGGAGAGGTTCGCGCTGCCATGGCTTGGATGGGCTTAGAGATGTAAACTTGGAGTGAGTCTGAAATAATGCACATGTGAACGCAGGCGTAGCTGAAGGCCGCGTGCTCCAGAACCTCTGGCGTCCTCTTCCCCGAAATTCAGTCCCCACCCTTTCTGACCTCTTTCAGCAGCAGTTCCCCATGCCGGGGCCACCGTGCGGTTCTGCAATCACACCTGCAGCAGCTTTCAAACTGGAGCTTGTAATTCATTTGGGCTTCAAGACTGCATCCACTTTGAAATGATCTTATTTTTTAACTCTCCTTACCTTTGACTTTAATTTTCTACCCTTCCCAGATTGAAGAACATTGTTGGAGAATGTGAAAGTCAAATACGAGTTGAATCACTGCCTGGTTTCTGTCACCTGTGGAAATCACAGCCACGTTTCACCCCCGGGGTGAGGGCAGCGCCAGCGCAGCTCAGCTTCTCCCATCTGGGATCGCTGGGGAGTTCTGTGGGGAGCACCGATTCTCCTCAGAAGCATCCCCTTTCCTCTCTCAGGAGAGTTGTTATCACACGGTTAAACGTTTTATAGCATTTTCGTCTCCGTCCTGAGGTAGCAGATGCTAGGAACGGAGTCCAGATCCCCAGCCTAATCTGCCTCTCCCAGCAATGGCCCCGCGTCCTAAGCCCGTTTGAGGCCACAGGTGCTTACCCTGAGGAGATGCAGCCTGATCTGCCTCTGGTGCAGGACTTAGAATGATGCAAGGCAGCTGAGCCTCCAAACTGGGGCTTAGCCTCGGAGGGATCATGGCTTTGCCCAGAAGGCAGCTTCTAGTCCCACTGAAGCTCAGGAGCAACCACAGTGACCCCAAAGGCAGAGCGCCCAGGGCAGCAGCTGGGGACAGGACACGGCTGCACTCACATGTATAGCCACTATTACAAGCAAATTAACTGAGATTATGCAGGGATTTCTAGAATAAGGGTGTTGCCATGGAAAGGGGGCGGCAACTTCTGGGTGTTGCCATGGCAATGGCAGACTGACAGGGCAAGGGTGGGCGGGTCTTACGGAAAGCGGCTTCCCCTCCCGCCTCTAGCTCAACAGCCAACTCAACAGATGAGCGCCCCACCCAGTGCCAAACATGAGAATACACCATCTGAGAAACAATCCTCTGTTGAAACATCAACAGCGCCACACATTTCTCACTGAAACTCGCCTTGCTGGAAGAAGCCTCACCCGCCGTCCGGCCACAGCGCAGTCCCGGCCGCTCTGCTCCCTCCGCCGCCTCGTCCCAGGAAGGCGGAGAGAGGGGTTCGGAGGCGGCGGCCCCTGCCCAGGCCGGACGTCCAGGGGGCCCGGGCCGGGCTGCGGCCGTGAGCTCGGGGGTGGCCAAGGCCGCGTGGCTGCTGGCTGCGCTGCCATTACAGACGTTTCCAACACGCTTTAAAACGCACGCACACAGGCACCACAGCGCGGGGCTCCGCGCTTCCTGTCGGGCCTCACAAATGACACGAACCAAACACAAAACCCACCAGGTTTATCGAATTGAATTAATGGTTACTGCTACTTAGCAGCGTACACCAACTCGCGTTCCATAGGCGAACACTCAAGTTTTGCTACTGAAATTACCAAGTTGGCCGGGCACAGCGCCTCACGCGTGTAGTCCCAGCACTTGGAAAGGCCGAGGCGGGAGGAGCGCCTAAGCCCCAGACGGAGGCTACACTGAGCCCCAGACGGAGGCTACACTGAGCCGAGATCGCACACACCACTGCACTCCAGCCTGGGCCACAGAGCAACACCCGGTCTCAAAAAAAAAATGTAATGAAATTACCAATAACCAATGCTATTCTTTGCAGAGTTCTTAAAAACTGTTAAAGATTCTATTCACAAATGCACAAACTTAATCCTATTTATTACAAATCAAAGCTTTACACAGGAGTCTTGCAGACTTTCTAACTAGAATTAGAATTGAGTTTTGGGGGATGTAGATAAGGTATGTTTGGTTTATATCTCTAATACTGCTGTAATTTAAACACTAAGATGTAGCCATGAAGTTGCCAAGATGCTTGGATTTTTAATTGGGTCTATTCCAATATCCAGATGCCAACTGAATTCACAGCAGAAAAAAAGCTATTTGATTTACTATATTTTCATTTTGGGTTATGATTTTGCCCATTAGCACCTGGCAAGTAAATATTAGAATTTAAATCTCTAGGGCAGTTCATGCTTTTGGCCAATAGCAATGAAACACCAACTCACATAGGGGCTGTAGCGAAAATGGACAAAATCAACAGAAAGGGCTTGGAAGCCATCTCAACAGACTCAAGCCAGCCATACCCCCAGGAGCCCACAGTGATGACAGATGAATCCACCTCAACTCTTCTGGTCCAGCATTAATGACTGATTTCAACAAATTTTAGAAACCTATATATACGAAAGTAGTAATGAAGATCACATTTTTCCCAAAATGATGTAGATTCAGAGTAACATGCTTTAATCTCACCCTTTATTCTTAGGTTTAGATTTGTGGTACTCCTCCTAAGGCTACTGAAACAAAGCAGACACACAGGGGCCAACTTGGAAAGACTCAAATGAACTCAATACAAACAAAATCACGAGGGACATAACCAGCTCAGCACTTACTTCAGTGTGTTCAACAGTTGAAGCACCTCATCGTGTAATTTGATTGGGCTGCAAGTTGCCCTTTATATTTCATTGGCATCTTTCTACTACTGGAAATATTACCTAAAGTCAATACAAACTTTAACAGGAGATAAATGCATGTGGTAATATAACCAGGGAAATTTGGTCCAAGATACTTTACTGCTTTAGGTAAAAAGGTCTGCAGTATTAGCCCTATGGTAAAATATTTATACTATTGCTGATAGAGTATGTATACTCTATAATCTTAAATTATATGCGCAAACGTTTTAACAGTGAGAAAACAGAAGCATATAACACTGCCAAATGTAGGTGGCAGCTTAACCTTTAAGTTAATGGATGGTATATTTTAAATAAAAGCAATCATTCTGCTACGATCCTCCTGTGGTCCCTTCTGCACATCACTTCTCCCGAGGGCTACCACAGGCAGAAAGACCTTGTCACAGAGATGTAAAGACAGCAAACTTATCAAGACAGTTACACTAATCTCCAAAGTCTGAGTTCATAGGATCTGGACTTTATATTAGAAAGCAACAAGACATCTAGTCTTGCTCAGGAATATGCTGTTTTCTGAATTCTGAATCTGCCTGTCCAGTCTTTGCCTGCAGCCACCATGGCAAGGAGAGCAGGGTGTGGCATCAATGAATTTGCAGATCACTGCAGGTAAGCAGCTTGCTAATTAACTGTTCAGGAAATGGCAAAGATCCAGTCTCCACTTCTAGCACATGGAAAATAAACATGATTATACTGAAAACATCTTCCTACTGCTCCCACCCCCACCTTTTGTAAACGGAGAAGCAGACGCAAGGGAGCAAGAACTTGGCGTGGGTTCTCAGATGCAGAAGAAGCTTATGTAGTCACAGTCAGAACTTCTTTAGTGTTGTGAAATTAGATTGAGGATATTGTTACATTATACCAAGTCCTTCAAACTAAGCTTATGTAGTCACAGTCAGAACTTCTTTAGTGTTGAGAAATTAGATTGAGGATATTGTTACATTATACCAAGTCCTTCAAACATTATGGATAAGTATTTTGACCCTGAAAAATTAGAAGTTTCATTTAGACAAAACCATGTGCATTCTAAAAATGTTTTTAAGGATTTCTAAGTAGGACTCAAATAGATAAGATCTGACAGACACGGTGATGTCCCTAGACAGTCTAACTTTATTACTGAACAGATTTCATACTGAACTTTTTCATAAGATACTGAACTGAAACCATGTTTAGCATTTTAGTAGTAACACATCTATTTTTAGTATCTCAACTTTTACCCTAATTTATCAAACCAGTTAAACATGGAATATTATATCAAAGAAAAAAAAACGATGCTATAAATAGCTAGGAAATGGCTAGAAAATGTACACCACTGTGTGTTGATATGTATGTATTCTGCTCACTTCTCAATCAGGAGCTTATTAGACAAAGATGATCACTACTACCACCTATGAATAAAAAATGAAGTCCGAAGTGAAGTCGTTTGAGACAAGGAAATGGGGGTATAGAGAACCACTGTAAATGCAATGTGCAGTTCTGGGATGAGGTTATCAATTTTCTAACAACATGTGAGACATAACCAGAAGAGTGCCAGCCTTAGAACCAACACAATTAGACACCCAAGCTGCTTCATCCCAAAGGGGTTGTGGGGCTGGAATAGGAGCAGGGGACACAGCAGGGCTGAATTTGGGATTCCCAAGTGCATTCCAAAAACCCTTGCCCTCCCTTTCAATTCTGTCCTCTCCTTTCATGTAGTCTTAATGATCTATTTAATCATTTGAAAGCACATACAAAACCTAGAGAAATGTTTGAATAGCCAATAATGACCTTCCCTAAACAATCCCTAATCTCTTTAAAATGACCTCTTATAAATTCCCAGTTATTTCCTGAGGTTGTTTTCCACAATACAATAACAAACGGTGGATGAATCTCCCATCCTTTTTAGGACCAAAGATCACTTTCCTTATTGTAATGAGACCTCCAATCTGGGCCTACACAGGGACTCTTTCAAGCATTTGTAGCTTATGAGAGTCCAAATTTGAGATCCTAAATATATATATGTGATGTTTGGAGTGTGAATTGTTTTTATTTTCAACAAACTGTCTTGTGTGGTTTTTCCATACATTCAGTCTTCCCATTCTAAACAAGCTGCTTGGTAGGAGGCCAGGAAGTGCAACGAATGAATGTATCTGTGACTCTCACAGGATGTTTTTATGAATTTTATGACTCTTTCAAGATATACATACATCTAACACAGAAAGATGAGCGCCAGAAAAACCACTGAACCACTAAAGCCTTAGGATTCATTGCTAATGTTCTATTTTTCTAGTGTACTTTTAGGTGAATGGCAAATTATTTAACATTAAACTTTCCATATCATGGGTTCAAAACTGTAGGAAACTACACAATCTCTGGAAAAATAAATACATTGATTCATTGCAATTAATTCTGAATTTGTATTTGAAAGTATGACCTCACAATCTTAGTTTGCACACAGCAAACATGTCTACATGGCTGCCAAAGTTTAGTTTATACTTTAAATATCTTCCACAGGCTCTGGCATTTAATCTACTTTGTAAGGTGGCCCTCCCGGACAGCAGTCCCCATATAAGCATAGGTCTTTGAGGTTGGTAGTGTAAGTATATTCTTATTTTAACTCTCTATTATGAAAAAGTCTGATAATATTCTAGACTTTAACATTTTTCCAACCTTCTAGGTCACATACTTACACTTTTCACCCAAGGGAGTTCATGGATCATAAATTAAGAAACTCCTAAGTTTAGGATCTGAAGAAAGTGAAGTGCTGGGTACCGTTCTAAGTAGTCTATTCTTAGGCACATTCACAAAACATGAAAATAGCTTCCCTACATAACCTCTAATATTGCTAAAATGATATTTAAACGTAGTTAATATTAAAGACTTAGTAATTAGGACAAACGATCAAAAATCAGAATTCTAAAGCTGTGATGTAGTATCTGCACAACAGAAAGTCGAAATTGCAGAAGCCTAAATTAGCAGGTGTGCTACAAAGTAAACCCTTATAATCAGAAACATTTAACATTTACTTTCACCACCTATGAAAAGAAATTAGCTTGAAGAAATTGGACACATAATAACCATAAGAGAAATTTCCAGCAGTACTTTATAGATGGCAATTTTGTTCCTTAGTTCATGAAAATTCAGCAGAGAGAGAATCTAAACAGCAAAACTGTATGCATTTTTTATTGCTTTCACTAACTCAGGACTATCATTCTTCGTCACTAATATATTGTCACTATCAAATTTAACATGCAAAATGTTTAGAATGGCACCTGGCACACAGGAACTGCTCTGGTAACCATCTCTATTATTGTTATTGTTGACAGCACCACCAGAAAAAGGATGTCTAGGATCATGATGCCCTATTCACCCTGATACCCAAAGGGCAATATACAGGTCTAACAATAACATTGCACCACTGGTAAGCAACATGTCTTCCTGGGCAAACTGAAATTGAGTGGAGTGATGAGCTTGTCCCTCTGCCTAAGAGGTTCCTTTTTAGCACTAAAGTCCAGAGAAATCACGCAAGTTGTTAGCAAACTGGGATAGCTAGCCAACTCTGCCTCTGAGCTCCAGTTTCTTCCTCTGTAAAATACAGACAACTTAATACCTACAGGGTTATTGTGAGATTTAAATGGGATAATACATGTTAGAAGCCACTCAGCTATCATTCTGGCACTGTCCACCCTCACAGGCCTCCACCTCAGGTAAGTCATCTACGTCCATGCCTCAATTTCCTCAGGTGTGAGAGGCGTGACTACCACCCACTCTGAGGGACTAAATGTGAGAACACATGCCAATGGCCATGCCACAGGCACAGCAGGCAGCAAGGATGACTGTCATCAAGTATGTAGCCCCCTTCCTAGCAATATCAAGCAGTTAGTGCATGTGTGCTATTTTCTAAAAAGACCTTGAAAACTAGGACAGTTTTGGGGCTAAGTTTTCTTTTCTTTCTTTTTTTTTTTTTTGAGACGGAGTCTCGCTCTGTCTCCCGGGCTGGAGTGCAGTGGCCGGATCTCAGCTCACTGCAAGCTCCGCCTCCCAGGTTCACGCCATTCTCCTGCCTCAGCCTCCCGAGTAGCTGGGACTACAGGCGCCCGCCACTTCGCCCGGCTAGATTTTGTATTTTTTAGTAGAGACGGGGTTTCACCGTGTTAGCCAGGATGGTCTCGATCTCCTGACCTCGTGATCCACCCGTCTCGGCCTCCCAAAGTGCTGGGATTACAGGCTTGAGCCACCGCGCCCGGCCGGGGCTAAGTTTTCTTAATTAGTGTTTAATTAACTGCTGCTTTCTTTAATGAATCTAAGAAACTGCACACAACAGTCATCAGACTAAAATAGCTGCTAAAAAAGGGTAACAGAGGCCCAGCCTGGTGGCTTATGCCTGTAATCCCAGCACTTTGGGAGGCTGCGAGGTGGCAGCATGGCTTGAGGCCAAGAGTTCAAGTCCAGCCTGGGCGACACAGCAAAGCTCCATCACTACAAACACTGTTTAAAATAATCTGGGCATGGTGGGTAGGCACCTCAGCTACTTAGGAAGCTGAGGCAAGTGGACAGCCTGAGCCCAGGAGTTCGAGACTGCAGGGAGCTCTGATCACACCACTGTATCCCAGCACAGGCACCAGTGCAAGATTCTGTCTACAATAAAAAATTTTAGGCCAGGAGTGGTGGCTCACGCCTATAATCTCCACACTTTGGGAGGCTTGGGAGGCCTAGGCAGGCATATCATGAGGTCAGGAGTTAATGACCAGCCTGGCCAACATAGTGAAACCCCGTCTCTATAAAAATACAAAAATTAGCCGGGCGTGGTAGCATGCGCCTATAATCCCAGCTACTCGGAAGGCTGAGGGGGAAGAATCGCTTGAACGCAGGAGGCAGAGGCTGCAGTGAGCCGAGATCGTGCCACTGCACTCCAGCCTGGGCAAAAGAGCGAGACTCTGTCTCAAAAAAAAAAAAAAAAAAAAAAAAAAAAAAAAAAAAAAAAAAAAGTATGAAAAGAGCAACAAAATTCAGAGAAGCTAAAATAGTATGCTATATTTAAATGTGTTTTACCTGAATAGATTTCAAGTGTGTAGTATTTTAAAGCTGCTGCT
>NW_016826382.1:152599-210006 GCF_001698545.2 Rhinopithecus bieti
AAAAAAAAAAAAAAAAAAAAAAAAAAAAGTATGAAAAGAGCAACAAAATTCAGAGAAGCTAAAATAGTATGCTATATTTAAATGTGTTTTACCTGAATAGATTTCAAGTGTGTAGTATTTTTAAAGCTGCTGCTACATAGGTAGATTAAATATTTTAAAGTACACAATTTTTTGTATTGAAAAAACTCCTTCCTTCTAAATTTAATAAGTTTAAACTTTGTTCACAACTATTAATCTGTTATTTTTCATTTTTAAATAAATTTCTTACATTTGCAAGAACTCCCACATATGCTTTTTGAAGCTCAGCTTCTATCAAATTTTAATCTCTAATCCTAAAAAATTAGTAACCAGCAACTAGCATAACATTGAAGACTCAGCATGGGGCCGGGCGCGGTGGCTCAAGCCTGCAATCCCAGCACTTTGGGAGGCCGAGACGGGCGGATCACAAGGTCAGGAGATCGAGACCATCCTGGCTAACACGGTGAAACCCCATCTCTACTAAAAAATACAAAAAAAAAACTAGCCGGGCGAGGTGGCGGGCACCTGTAGTCCCAGCTACTCGGGAGGCTGAGGCAGGAGAATGGCGTGAACCCGGGAGGCGGAGCTTGCAGTGAGCTGAGATCCGGCCACTGCACTCCAGCCCGGCAACAGAGTGAGACTCCGTCTCAAAAAAAAAAAAAAAAAAAGACTCAGCATGAACAGTTCTACCACAGCTAACTGCACCAAGAAATCAGAGCTCTTTTACCAGGATTCTGACAAGGAGATTCTGCTCTGCCAGGGACCACCCGGCAATGACAGTTTTGGTGGCCACAATGGGGAGAGAGTAGGGACATGCATGCTACTAGTGTCTAATGACACTGCTCAACACCCTACAGTGACAGAATAGCCACCCACCACAAAGAATTACCTGACCCAAAATGTCAGCAGTGCTGAGGCTGGGAAACCCTAACGTACATGACAAAAGAAAGGTGAGGATTAAACCACGGCAGACAGCAGCTGCCTCCTCATCAGCACCTCCTCCACACTGACCCTGAACCACAGCCCCAGGGAAGGAAACTTCACAGCACCGACACCCCAGTTACCTTCTTTGGCACTTTCCCGGCTACCAGTATAGAATCATCAGGAATCTCTAGTCACACCTATTTTGTGACCTCAGTAATTAGGCCTTTTGGGTTATGTTCTTATTTTCACACAAATGACAAGTAAGGTTTTTCAGAAAATAAATGTGCTATCTATTCCCATACTGAGGTTATTCCTATGATTCGCAATAATGTTTTAACTTTTAAAAGAATTAAACAGTTCTATTTACAGTGGTGTAACAAATTTTAATTCAAAATAGACACTCTGAAAACAACAGGTAAAAAAAAAATAAAGTTTAACAAGCTCTCTTTGAATTTACAACGGAGTACACCAACAATCACAAACCAGTTTCACAACTGCCTCAAATATGCACATTATAGCAATTACATGCAAGTATTATATTTTTTAAAATCCACATAGTAAGTAACATTATATCTCTTAGAGGCTGTCATATCCTCCAAATATTTCTACCTAAAGATAGAGTGAACAGGCTCCTCTGCCGTATACCACCAGAAATATGACTTACCATCTCAACTGGCTGGTCTCCATGACTGGTTCTGGTGCTTTAAGTTTTTTTTAATATCATGTGGGGGAAAAAACGAGGTTTAACATCCAGTGACAACCATGGGGATTCTTTAACAATATGCCATCCCATCCACCCGGAAACAGCTTCCAGCCGAAACCAGCTAGAGAAAAGCCCATTTCCCCACTAAACATGACCTTCAGAAAATGTGGTCAAAGACTTACTGTACCAACCATGGAGACTTAAATCTCAGTCTGCAAACTTCACCGTGTCCCCTGAAAACCTGTGCTGAAATTTAAGTTAGTATCCACACTCAGGGGCAATAATTTTATTCCTGAGTATCATAGTCCTTCCCTTTCACTAGTTTATGAGTAGTTAGGTTAGGAGAAGAGTTTTGGGGTGCATTTTTTCTATGTTTATTCTAAAGGCACTAAAAATTTATTGTTTTACCTCTGAATGGAGAAATGACTTAGCATATCAAAAGAAAGGGAAAATCTACACTGAAAAATATTTCTGGATCTACAGAATAAATTTATTTGTAAAATAACTCTTGATTTATGAGCTACATACCAGCATACCAGATGTCAGATTCAGTCTACTTTTAACAAATGAAAACATTTGATTTTCTATGAGTTATGGGAAAAAAAAAAAAAAACAGCCATTAGGACAAACCTAAAAAAATGCAGATCAAAATTATAATCTATAAGCAAAGATCTAAGATCTTACAAATAAATCAGCGTAAGTTAATGTACTGCATCCTCAAGGAGCCTTATACATACATCACAGGGATTTGTACCCACATCTCTGAACACTCACTGTACCATCCGCTGCTGCAGGGAAAGTTGAAGGAAATCGATGCTTCCTCTCGCAGTTAAATCAAGTATTCTGAAAAAGGCTGAAATGTCCTTAAACGAAAAAGCAAATTATTTATAGATTTCAGTTTCTTATCATATGATACTGACACTACTGGGAAAACAAGGCGTGCATGAAATATCAAAAGATTTCATTTACATGACAGAGAAAAAAACCTGAAAACAATTGTTACAAATCAAACTGCAGGAAACAATAGATGTGAAATAACTACTGGCTTCCTGGTAACAGGGGTCTCTCCAGCACCTGAAGTAACTCTGCAGAGCAGCACAGCGACCACTGAGGTGGATTCACCAACACAGTGAGGAAAACACTGTGAAATTTCAACCGAAAAAATGTATCTACTACTTTAGAGTTACTTTTTTTTTTTTTTTACAAGTTTTATGGTTCATATTCAAAGTTCAATCTATGTTTCACATTTTTAAGTTCAGACATATCAAAGCCTAAAAGTACAGAAGGCTTGTGATTTTTTATTGCTTTCATGCAAATATACCTTCTTTTTCCAAAAAATGAAGCCACATCAATTTTCCACACCCAAAAGAGTGAGGATAACAATTCTATTTCCTTTTTACTAGGATATGGTTTCTTATGGAAATAATCTTTAAGAAATTGCTTCTTTTCTTCGTAAGAGCGGCCTTCATATTTTTTAGGATCTAATGCTAAAATCTGAAGAGCCTCATCCTTGACAATAGGTCCCTCTGTTCTGCTTTCATTCCTTTGTCTTTTAAAAGGCACAACACTTGTAACCTTTTCCGGACCTGGGGCTGCATCGGCATTCAGGACGGGAGGCTGCTCCTCCCCACGCCGCTGGTCTTCGGCCCCTAAGTGGCCATCAGGCAGCTTTCTCTTAACAGAAAAACTGGAATCATGTATCACTTCACCGTTGACTAAAAGCAGTTCACTGTTCTGAATAAAATCCGGCTGGACTTGTAGGTCTGAGCTGCTGTCCTTCGGAGCACTCCTGCAGCGCACCAAATGGACAGCGATGGCAGCCAAGGTCATGTTTCCAGTGTAGACCCCACAGCAGTGGATGCACTTGAAGGCGGGAGACTTCAGGACCGTGTGGACTGTGGGCATGATGTGATGCCTCTCCTTCAAATGCAGCTCGTAGGCCTCCGTTGTCACAAAGGGGCCAAAGCAAAAGGGGCAGGTGGACACTCGCTTGCCAGTGCTCCCGGGGGTGCCCTCAGCCTGAGGCCTGACCTTCACATACACAGGCACCAGTGACTTGGAGTGTATCCCAGCCAGGATTGCCAAGTAGACTTCCCGCTCCCCAAGCTTCTCCTTTGGCAATATGGTAATGAAATCAAGGTGGGGAAAGAGCAGGTTGCCATTGGCATCGACATCTAATTGAAAACCTCTGTTGCTATAATCCATAGGCAACTTCTTCTTCCCCAGGTGCCTGTTCCTGCTGTGCTCTGAAAGACCTTTGATATCATGGAAGGTGCATGGACAGAACAAGCACCCCAAGCCGTGCATCAGCAAGTGGTGTATAAGCTCCTCTTCAGAGACCAAGCATTTACAAGACAGACATCGCACCGTTTTCTCTCTCATCCACTTTAGAAATGGTGCGCACGCTGCCAGTTTTTCAGGCTCAAGTTTCTCGCCAGACTTGGACTCGCTGTGCTTATGTGCTACCTCCATGTGGACCTGGTAGACGTTGGACGGAAAGAGCTCATTGCAGACGGGGCAGGTCTTCCACTGCTTGGCCTGTTTGAGCACCTGGTTTGTGTCTGCTGCAGAGGAGGAGGCCTGAACAAACACGCTCTGGGCAGCATTCACCAGCACTGGAGGAGAGGGCATGCCGGGCATGGAACCGGCCATCGGTGCAGCTGCACCTGACGGTAGGAGCTGGATGGGCATCTGGGGCGGAGCAACAGTCGCAAGGCCTCCGGGGGGAACCGGCAGAGTGACAGACACGGGGGCCAGCGTGTAGGTCGGAATCCCATTCACTTGTTTCCCAGTAGGGATGAGCTGTCTGAGAATAGAGCCTGAAGTTAGGAAGGTGGTGTTCTGCGAAGCACCAGGTCTCACTGGCTGGTTCACAGGCAGAATGTTGGTGCCCACAGTCTGGTTGAGTTGCAAGACCCCGGGCCTCACTGGCTGGCCCACAGGAAGAACTCCCGACACAACAGGCTGACTAAGCTGCAGAACCCCAGAATTCACACCCTGGTTTACAGACACAACAGCCGAGGAGGAGACTGTCTGGTTGGGAGAAAGCAGCCCAGATGGGACCACCTGGCCTGCAGAGAGAACCCTCAGTGGGGCTGTCTGGCCAGGGGGAAGAACCCGTGACGGAGCTGTCTGGCCCACGGGGAGAACCCCTGACTGGACCATCTGGCCAGTAGGAAGAACCCCAGAAGTGGCTGTTTGCCCAGGGATAACCCCTGCAGGAGTCATCTGGCCTGCAGAAAGGACTCCAGACGGGACTGCCCGACTCACAGAGAGCACCCCTGGCGAGACAGCCTGCAGGACTCCGGGGGTGACAGAGGGACTCACAGGAAGAACCCCAGGCCCAACAGGTCTGTTTATGGGTCCCACAGGCTGGGTGAGGGGTAAAACCCCAGGGCGGACAGTCTGATTTATGGGGAGGACACTAGTTCCAACAGACTTATTGACAGGTCCGACTGGCTGACTCAAGGGCAACACAGGAGGATTCACAGACTGATGAAGTGGGACCCCATGAGAAAGAAAGACGGGCTGAGGTGCTGGGGGCTGCAGGGTGAGGCTGTTCTGGCCCACGGGCAGAGGGCTGGAGACCAGAGTCATGTGGGATTGGCCAGCAGCAGGCGGGGAATGAGTGAGGCTTCCAGGGGCACCCTGGGCCACAGTCACTGGCTGTCCTGCGGCTGGGCTCGGACTGTTCTGTGGCAAAGCAAGATGGAAGCAAGGAGGCGGCGCTGCAGCGCTTGGAGCACTGCCGTTTGCTGGTGCAGCCAAATGTGCCGCTGGTTTTGGAGCAATGTGTGTTTGCTTCAAGAGTCCAGTCCTCTTAATATGTTCTGAAATCACAGATCTAAGCTTATTCTCCAAATCTCTGTGTATGTCTGATGTCAAAATGTGATACATTAATGCATCCTGGCTGCTGGCATTGGCGTTGCACTTTTTACAGAAATATTTGTCAGGTGGTGGGATCTTCTCTATAGAAAGAGTATCGTTAGTTTTCAGTTGTTCATCCATTTCCTCAGTTCGCAGGCCAAAGTAGGAGTTAATTAAGTAGTGAAAATGGGCTACCAGCACATGCTTCTTCATGCTGTAGTACAAAGTGTTTGAAAAGTTACATTTTAGACATGTGAAACTTATCACATCACTCCTAGATGATTTAGCTTCACCTAAAATATTCACTGTGTAGTTCTGAACTTTCCGGACAGGCGCATGGAACATTCTGAAGTGCCTTCCCACAACTTTGGGCTGAGATGCAAATACACAGTTTGGGCAAGGGATCACCAGCTCTTGGTCAATTTCATCTTCGTGGTAACGATGTAAATGATTTCTGAATGAAGTAAGCACCTTTGTAGAGTATTTACAGAGGCCACAACAGTATGGCTTTGTTCGGTATCTCTGTTAAAAGAAAAGAAAGCCTTAAGCATAGTTGAATAAACTGTTAGATGCTAACCTTCCACAGTCCCTAAGGACTTGACCCCTTTTCTCCTAATGTGCTAGGCATTTAACCTGACTTAGTGTTTTCTAACCCAGGGGTTGGTAAGCTTTTTCTGTGAAGGGCCTGAGAATGCTTATGTTAGGATTGTGGACCATACAGTACAGTCTCTGTGGCAACTACTCAGCACTGCCATTGTTGTACAAAAGTCCCCAAAATAATGTGTAATTTATGTTCCAACAAAACTTTATTTACAAACACCAACTTGAATTTCATATACTTTTCACATGTCACAAAATAGTATTGTCATTTTTTTCTTAAGCATTTAAAAGCCTAACAACTGTTCTTAGCTCATGGGTCGTGGCTAATTCATACACATCTAGGATTTGGCTCACACTCACGGTTTGCTGACCCCTGTTCTAAGTTATCCACTAAAACCACAAATACAATTACTTAGTCCTGTACTTTGAATTATTAACAGCATCAATTTTAAAAGCTTCATTAATTTTCTACAAGAGAAAGTATTTTCTCCCCCTCATCCCATTTCTCTTAATTCCAATGTTATTTTTGCTCCAAATTCTAAAACCTCCGGAATTTATCCACAACTAACCGAACTTTCAAATGTTAAACCCATCATTACTATCTTTCTACTTCCCCTATTTCTAGAGAAGGTAGGAGTCAAAGGGACAGTGTTTGGCCCATGCAAGTACCTAATAAACTATCTGATAAATAGTAAAGAAAGTGCAACTAAGCCTAAAATCACACTATGGATGACCCTAACATAAGGGTAAGGCCACAGAACGCAACACTGACCATATGGAATTTCTATTTAAGGCTTGTTTTGGGGAACTTAACAAGTTCGGGGCCTAAAAACACATTCACACAACAGGGTGCACTCTGTTCCAACATCCAGTAAGACTTGCTGGTTTGCAATAACTTGAGAGCACACTGAAATCTCTGGTCTCATGACAGAGTCTTGAGAACCCAGAGCTGATGAACCACAAAACACCCACTCCCCAGTTCCACAAACAAGGAAGCTAAGACCTAGCTTCATCTAAAGCCCCCGAGCTGGCTGTGGCACTATCACAGTGATCAAGGGTTAATTCTCACCCTTTCCTAAACCTGTGTGCTCATTATCACTCACACTCACACACACACACTTCCATTCTTCAGGTTTTTTTCTTTTGGACAGAGTCTCACTCTGTCACTCAGGCTGGAGTGCAGTGGCGTGATCTCAGCTCACTGCAACCTATACCTCCCCGGTTCAAGGAATTCTCCTGCCTCAGCCTCCTAAGTAACTGGAGTTACATTATAAGATATTTTAAGAATTCAGATGAGAAAAATCAATGAGGCTTAAGATTCGTGAAGTCAAGATCTGCTATATGAGGCATCCTGTAGTAGCCACAAGCTGTGCTCAGGTGAAGGAGAACTCAATCACAGTGGTTTCAAGGAATCTTGCATCTCATGGTAGAGAGGAGAGTGTCGGGTCACAGACTGAAAAACAGCACTCAAAGAAAGTGGGCTAACAAAAAGTATCTTTACAGAAAATTCTGACAAAGCACAGCCTGAGCAACATAGTAAGACCCCACCTCTACAAAAATAAAACAAAAAAAATTAGCCGAGCATGGTGGCATGCACCTGTGGTCTCAGCTACTCAGGAGGTTGAAGTGGAAGGACACTGTGAACCCATGAGGTCAAGGCTGCAGTGAGCTAAGATTACGCCACTGGACTCCAGCCCAGGCAACAGTGACACCCTGTCCCCCCAAAAATAATAAAAATAAAAAAAATTCTGACAACGACTAAATTACTGAAATATGTTAAAGCCCAAATTCCCAAGGCCAGCATGACTTTGACAACAGAAGCTGGTGAGAGGGTACAGCCAAGTCAAGTCTGGGATGAGCTGAGTTTGATACCGAAGAAGGTGCTAACAACTGGTGGCAGAAAAGGTGTCCCAGGAAACACTTTAATGAGAATTCAGCAGTATGGCTCATGTTTTAGCCTGAATTTGCTTAATTGTTTGAGGTTTCTAATTACTTAAAATGTTCCTTGATTCAGAGGTCTACATTTTTATTTCAGTTTCTGAAACCAGGATGTACATTCACTGTATGCACTTAACGTAGTGGCATTTTGTTTTACTCAGAACAATTATTGAATCAAACGTCCTTCTTACAGCAACGACATCTTATAATCAAGGACAAACAATAGTTTCACTGCATCACTGTGTCAACGCCGCACACAGAAAACTCGCAGAGCATCAGTAACCCTGCCTCACCACACACTATACTTGGTTTCTTGCCACTTCTCTGAAAGGTTGCATTATTCCTCCTCCCCATTCACTCACCAGCAACCCCAATACATGTGATGTTCTTTAGACCACATTTACATTCATTCCTCACTTTTGAGGAAACATGAAAAAACAAATACAAAAAATACATACCACTTTCTTTCCAGAAGGTTCCCAGAGAGAAACATCTCCCCATGATGTGTTATGAAAGTATTTCTCTCCCGGATCAAAGCCTTTAAGGTCCTTTTAAAAAGGGAGAAAAAAAGAGAAATAACAATATGTAAATTCGGAAGATAAAGAAATATTTAATTACAACCTGATGAGATTATAAGGCCGGGCACAGTGGCTCACGCTTGTAATCCCAGCACTTTGGGAGGCTGAGGAGGGTGGATCACTTGAGGCCAGGAGGTCGAGACCAGCCTGGCCAACACGGTGAAACTCCATCTCTACTGAAAAATACAAAAATTAGCTGGGCGTGGTGACACATGCCTGTACTCCAAGCTACTTGGGAGGCTGAGGCAGGAGAACTGCTTGAACCCGGGAGGTGGAGGTTGCAGTGAACCGCACTCAAGCCTGGGAGACAGAGCAGGACACTGTCGAAAAAGAAAAGAAAAAAGACAGAGAGAGAGAGAAAGAGGGGAGAGGGGAGAGAGAAAGAGAGAGAAAGAAAAAGAACAAAAGTAAAAAGGAAAAGGGAAAAGGAAAAAGAAAGGAAAGAACGAACCTGATGAGATTACTTGGTACCTTAGAAATCTACAGGGGAAGAAAGAAATGAAAGTACAGTCACCCCTCAGTATGGGGACTGGTCCCAGGACCACCTGGAGGCACCAAATCCAAGACTGCTCAAGCCTCTTATGTTAAATTGTGTAGTTACCTGCACATATGTAACCTATGCACATCTTCCTACTCACCTTGTTTAGAGAACAATGACAAGAAAACAAGTCTGTCCATGTTCAGTACAGATGCAACCATCCATTTTCTCCCCCATATATTTTCAACCCACAGTTGGTTTAATCAACAGATGCAGAACCCCTGGATATAGACAGACTATAAAGCTCTCAGCAAGTTTTGATGGAGTACCCTCTAAGTATGAGAACTGAGGAAAAGGTTGAGATAATCAAAGTCAAAATTACAGATTCATAAGAAATAAACAGAGGAGGCCCCCAACAAGTAACTATCCACATCCTTTATGCGCATGCAAAGCCTGACGTAGGGTTCTAACCCCATGGAGCTTCATGAGTACATATAAAGAAACAAAAAAGTACTTCAAAGTAAAGAATCTTCATCTGGGTTGGTTCCAAGTCTTTGCTACTGTGAATAGTGCCGCAATAAACATATGTGTGCATGTGTCTTTATAGTAGCATGATTTATAACTCATCATTTCTATTAGGTATTTCTCCTAATGCTATCCCCCTCCCATTCCCCCACCCCACGACAGGCCCCAGTGTGTGATGTTCCCCGCTCTGTGTCCAAGTGATCTCATTGTTCCATTCCCACCTATGAGTGAGAACATGTGGTGTTTGGTTTTCTGTCCTTGCAATAGTTTGCCCAGAATGATGGTTTCCAGCTTCATCTACGTCCCTACAAAGGACATGACTCATCCCTTTTTATGGCTGCATAGTATTCACACGTGTATACATATGTAACAAACCTGCACGTTGTGCACATGTATCCTAGAACTTAAATCAAAAAAAAAAAAAGAATCTTCATCTTGAACACACTCTTTTTAAACTATACTTTACTGCTATTGTTCAATCCATCTGTCTTAGGGAATGAAAGAAAAGTATTTTTATCTTACTCTTTAAATATTTTCAAAGCAGTTAAACAAAGATCTAGAACGTGTAGAGGGTTTTTTTCTCAGATGGAATCAATAATTTTTCACCCAAAAAGTTACACTTGCTAGAGAGAGAAAACTATGCAAAAGACCTATAGTGTAGACAACGGTGTCAGGAAAAACCTCACAATCAGCTAAAAGAGGCAGTAGTGTGAGAAACACAGTGCATACCGGAGACTCTCAGGGGCAGGTGAACATGGAGAGAAGAGGAACACGTAGGTCCTAGAAAGGGGTCCAGAGGCCAGAAATGCATGAGCTGAGACCTCCCACAGGAGCAGCATCCTCAGAGCAGGGGTTCAACGGCTGACTTCCAAAGCCTGCTGGCAGCAGGTAGGGAAGGGAGGAAAGGTAGAAGGAAGGCCTCCACCTTGCATTCAGGTAAAATGGCCTAAGACAAAATAATTACAAGCTCCACAGAACAGGAATCTACCTCATCCTTTTGTAGTCATCACTAATTCAACCCTCAAATATTTTCTTTTGGACTCTGGGGATCCAAGCATGAATAAGACAAATGGGATCCCAACCTCACAGAGTTTCACAGTTGAGAAACACCGATATTTTATAAAATTTTTCTTCACCAGAAAATACTGTCTTTCATGGGTGATAGGTGCTATGAATAACAACCGTGAAGTGGTAAAGGAGTATAAAGCAGAGAGCTCCAACTGTGTCTGCCTGACCCGAGCGTGGCATGGGCAGGGGGCTGGGGTGGCTAACATGACAGGGAGGGGACAGGAGAGAGAGAGAAACAACAAGGCCTGGGGCAGAATCCTGATGCAGGGCGGCAGAGGGTTTTAAACAACAACGTTTTAAAAAGTGAAAATCAGACACTCAGTGAGAAGGCGTACAAGAAAAACATTTTCCATTTCTATCTAAAATTTTAAAGTCCATGTGGCCCAAGATTACTTTTCTTCTGAGTTGAAAGTAGAAATCTACTCCTGTTTTGCTCTCAGCTACTTCCCAAAGCGTGTAGAAAGTGTAGTCATACAAAGCACTTTACCTGTGCAGCACAGCTCACTTGTTTAAAAGTGCAAACTGTACTAAGAAGTGAGCATAAAGAGGTATCAAGTCCATAATCGCATGGTGTGGACAGTCCTGTGAGGTAACAGTGCATTCAGAATTAGCTCACGACGCCAACTTCAGAACCTACAGAAAAGTACAAGTACAAATGCTCAAAAACAAATGAGACAAATGCTCAAAGAAGGGACCCACCCTCACAGACCCTTTAGGGGAGGGGTCATGACAAGAGCACCAGGAGCACGTGGATGCTGTAACATTTGAGCATCAGAAAGACAAACGGCTGGAGAGATCCAAACACACGAAGTCACAGGAGAGCCACAGAAGTGCTCAAGAAAGAAAAAAAGGCATTTCACGAATCACCATTTGGAAAGGTTAACTAACTGCTCACTTTGAAAAGTGACAGCTCAAAGGAAAGGATAAAACTATCCTGCCTTTCCCAGAGAAACCAAACAGTCCCAACTGCTGAGTAACAAGAGTTTACAGAAGAAAGTCTGCTAACAATCCACAAGTGACAGAATCAGAAAGACCTCCCTCACAGCAAGTCCCCCAATAAAACTACCATCTAGGACCAGGATTATCAACAGGTGTTAAATGCATTACATTCCAGGCCACAGAAAGAATGTAACACACAAAGACCAGACTGCCACCTACTGTAGTGAAGCAACAAAATATGACTGGGGTCCCTGAAGTGACACAAGAAGCACAGAACATCATATATGTATTCTAGCCCAAAATGCTTAACTTGAATCAACTGGGCCTTTCAGTAGAACTTCTCATTTAAAAGCAGCTCAGGGACAGGGGACTAAGCTGAAACAACACTACAAGAAAGTACCAGACAGATCTGGAAGGAGGGGCATCTCTGCAGGACAAGAGGCTGGTCTGGCCAAGGGAAAGCACTACGAACCCAACCACTAGATGTAACAGGGTCCACACGGTTTCTGGCTTACATAAACCGAGTGTAAAAAATGTTCTGGGAGTTGTGTGCGGTGGCTCACGCCTGTAATCCCAGCACTTTGGGAGGCTGAGGCGGGCGGATCATCTGAGGTAAGGAGTTCGAGACCAGCCTGGCCGCATGGTGAAACCCCGTCTCTACTAAAAATACAAAAACTAGCTGGGCATGGTGGTGGGTGCTCCTAATCCCAGCTACGTGGGAGGCTGAGGCAAGAGAACTGCTTGAACCCAGGAAACAGAGGTTGCAAAGAGCCGAGACTGCACCACTGCACTCCAGCCTGGGTGATAAGAGTGAAACTCCATCTCAAAACAAAAACAAACAAACAAAAAAAAAGTTCTGGGTAAAACTGAAGAAATCTGACTATGGACTGTGTATTAAATAAGGTGAACATGTAATACATGACAAGACAGAGGAAAGTGAAAAAAGCAAGTGATAAAATAGCTAACCAATACAATCTCATGGGAAGAACGATAACATACAGAAATAAACAGCTAAACAATACGATGTTAATGGTGGCAACTTCTGAATGACAGAAATGTGGCATTTTAAATTTCATTTTCTAATTAGAAACGGTCACCTGCATTTTCAAACATTCATATAGTATTATTTTTATAACAATGATTACTTTTAATATAAAAAACTACAGAAAATAGTTAATACAATTACCTTTAACTCTACGATAGTATGTGGCTTATCAAGTCAATTCAGAACTAACAAGAAAAGACAAGTTATAAAAGATTTCTTTTATTTATTTATTTATTTATTTTGAGACAGAGTGCTGCTCTGTTGCCCAGGCTAGAGTGCAGTGGCACAATCTCGGCTCACTGCAGCCTCCACCTCCCATGTTCAAGCAATTCTCCTGCCTGAGCCTCCCAACTAGCTAGGACTACAGGCACATGCCGCCATGCCCGGCTGCTTTTTGTATTTTTAGTAGAGATGGGGTTTCACCATGTTGGCCAGGCTAGTCTTGATCTCCTGACTTCGTGATCCACCCACCTCAGCCTCCCAAAGTGCTGGGGTTACAGGTATGAGTCACCACACCTGGCCAAGTTATTACAAAGATTTCTACTGAAAGTTAGGTTATTTTCAGAACTATCTTAAAAGACGAAGTATACAACACATGGGTCCTTTATTCTGATTCCAACAAAGAGCAAAAATATTTGAAACAAAGAGGAGTAAGCATAAACACTAGGAAACACAAAGGAACTTTAAGTACATCTTAAAACCAGCACACAAGAATCTAAGCCCAATTAAAAGATGCTACTAGAGCAGCAGCAATGAATCAAGAAGGCTGGAATTAAGAAGAGCCCCCAGTAATTATGAAATCATTATCACCCAATAGAAAGCAAGAATTCACCATTTCCAACTAGACAAAAGAAATAAGCACTATCCCCCCATACTGACCTTGTGATAAATTTGCACAGGGTCTCCTGAAGACGTTTTCTGAGCCCTGATGCTCTCATGTGTGAGAAAACCAGTGGGACTTTTCCACTGGTTCACTAGTGGGAACCAGTGAAAGAAGAAGGTAAAACAACTGTCAAATGCCAGAGAGCCCACCAGGAGAGGGGACGACCCCTTAATACAGTGACGTGAGTCAAGCCTCACAGTGAGGTCTGTCTCCAGAGTCCCAGGCCGTCCAGACCCACTCTAGCAGTGCTTAAAAATTTCAAGTGCCTTAAACATGTTCTAGAACAAAATCCAAATATATTTAAATGAAACAACAAAATCTAGCACCCATAAAACACAATGTCCAGCGTGTAGCCAAAAACTGCCAGTCAGAAAACAAAAAACAAAAACTGCCAGTCAGAAAACAAAAAACAAAACTGCCAGTCAGAAAACAAAAAACAAAAACTGCCAGTCATACAAAGCAGCAGAAAAATATGACCCAAAACCAGGAGAACAAGAAATTACAGAAAACATGAATGCAACGAGAGAAGTGAAAGAAAGTGAAAGATGGATGGTAAACTGCACTTCCACGAACGAAAAATGCACTATCATGAAAAATACAACGCATGAGATTAAGAGCAGATTAGATGCTGCCAAAGACTGGTAAATCTGAAGACAAAGCAAGAGAAATACACACACACACACACACACACACACACACACACACACACACAAACACACCTGAAAAAACCCCAACAATGGCATCAACGAGCTATGGGACAGTATCAAGGAGCCTAATATACAGGAGTCCCCCCTTATCGGCACAGGACATGTTCCAAGACCCCAGTGGATGCTGACACTGTGGACAGTGCCAAATGCTACATACACTATGTTTTTTTCCTACACAGACATATCTACAATAAAATACAACTTATAAATTAGATTTGGTACAGGACATTGGTACAGGAAGGTATTAACAACAATAAAATAGAACAATTGTAACAATATACAGTAATAAAAGTTATGTGAATGTGGTCTCTCAAAGTATCTTACTCTACTGTGCTCGCCCTTCTTGTGGTGATGTGAGATGACACAATGCCTGTTTGGCGCCTCACGTGACAAGATGAAGTGAGGTGAAAGGTAGAGCTCGGTGGTGCGATATCTCAACACACTACTCAGAATGTCATGGAACTTAAAATGTATGAAATATTTCTGGAATTTTCCATATAGTATTTTCAAACCATGGTTGACTATGGAAAGCAAAACTGAGAATACAGGGGAACTATTATATGTGTAATTGAGTATCAGGGACAAAGTGGGGAGGAGAAGAAAAACTAGTTGAAGAAATGATGCCACAAAATTTTCCAAATCTGATGAAAACTATAAACACACAAAATCAAGAAGCTCACCAGACTCCAAGCAAAAGGAACACAAAGAAAACCAAACCAAGGCACATTATGGTCAAAGTATTAAAAATAGGGAGAGGAACAAAGATGACAGAAAACACATTGTTGGAAAAAATGCCAGCCAGAAGACAATAGAGTGAAATCTTTAAATATTAAAAAGGAAAAAAACTAGAATTCCACACCTAGCAAAAATATCTTCCTTCCTAAAAGAAAGACACAACTTTTTTTTAGAGAGAAAGTATAGTGAGTTAATTAAGTACATCAGCACTACAAAATACGAAGTTCTTCAGGAGGCAGAGGAAATGCCTCGTGATGGAAATACACATCTACACAAAGGGATGACGAGTATCATCAATGACATGAAGATCAATATAATTTTTTTCTTTTTTACCGTTTAAAATAAAAGTAACAACATATTGTAAGATTTCTAACATGTGGAAGAAAACAACAGAACAAAGGCCGGAAGAAGACATTACAGCACACTGCTCTAAGGTTCTAATACTACAGATGAAGTAGCAGTATATGAAGAAAGTCAGCGAAAGATCTATAGCTAATAAGTCAATGAGAGATAAAATGGAATCATAAAAAATATTCAATCCAAAAGAAAGCAGAAAAAGAGTGAAAAATAAAGAACAGATGAGACAAGCAAAAATACAAACACCAAGATGGGAGATTTAAAACCAACCATATCCATAATCACATTAAATAACAAGGACTGGCAAACTTCTTCTGTAAAGGACAAGTTAATAAATAGTTTAGGCTTTGCTGCCTATAGAATCTCTGATACAATTACTCAATCCTGCCACACTGTGCACAAAAGCAGCCTTGGACAATATATTAAACTAATGAGAATAGCTATACCAATAAACTTTTAATTAAAAAAAAATTTTTGAGACAGGGTCTCACTCTGTCGCCCAAGCTGGAGTGCAGTGGTGTAATCATGACTCATTGCAGCCTTGAACTCCTGGGCTCAAGGGATCCTCCCACCTAAGCCTCCAGAGTAGCTGAGACTACCAGTGCACACCACCACACCTGGCTATTTTTTTTTTATATGGAGTCTCGCTCTGTCACCCTGGCTGGAGTGCAGTGGCACATTCCCAGCTCACTGCAAGCTCCGCCTCCTGGGTTCACGCCATTCTCCTGCCTCAGCCTCCTGAGTAGCTGGGACTACAGGCGCCTGCCACCAAGCCCGGCTAATTTTTTGTATTTTTAGTAGAGATGTGGTTGCACCATGCTAGCCAGGATGGTCTCGATCTCCTGACCTCGTGATCCACCCGCCTCGGCCTCCCAAAGCACCGGGATTGCATGCGTGAGCCACCACGCCCAGCCTATTTATTATTTTAAAGACAGAGTCTTGCTATGTTGTCCCGGCTGGTCTAAAACTCCTGGCCTCAAGCAGTCCTCCCACTTCAGTCTCCCAAAGTGCTGGGATTACCACTGCACCTGGCCCCAATAAACTGTATTTACAAAAACAGGTAGCAAGCCCAACTTGACCCATGGGCTATAGTTTGCCAATCCCTGGGTCTAGATACTCAAAAGGCATAGACTAATAGGTTGGGTAACAAAGCAAGACCAATTACATGCTGTCTATTAAGACTTTAAATATAAAGTCATTTTGGATTAAAGGTTTGAAAATAGAAAAATATGTGCCATGTATGATATTCTGAAATATACATTTGGTCTTCATCCCTATCTCCTGACATACAACTCCTAAAATCCTTGGAATCTCCTAAATCAGATTAACTTGTAGTTGGGCCTATATATTACGAAATTTTGAAAATTCAAGCAATATAGAAGTTTTATAGAAAATTACAAAATAGACACAAAACAAGAAAATATTCAGAATTAACAGTTATGTTAATTTTGTCTTTTTTTGTTCTAATGCGCCACTGCACTCCAGAATGGGCGACAGAGCAAGACTCAAAAAAAAAAAAAAAAAAAAGAGTATGTTCACAAATAGGAAGACAATGTTGTTAAGATGTCAATAATCCCCAAAGTAATATAAAACACAATCCTTATCAAAGTTCCAACAGTCTTCTTTGCAGAAATGAAAAAGTCTATCCTCATATTCATACGAAATTACAAGGGGCCCCAAAAAGCCAGAACAATACTGAAATAAAGAATACAATTGGAAGACTCACATTTCCCAATTTCAAAACTTATTATAAAACTTACTATTTGTTTAAATCAAAACAGTATAGGGACCGGGCACAGTGGCTCACGCCTGTAATCCCAGCACTTTGGGAGGCTGATGTGGGTGGATCACTTGAGGTCGGGAGTTTGAGATCAGCCTGGCCAACATGACAAAACCCCGTCTCTACTAAAAATACAAAAATTAGCCGGGCGTGGTCGTAGGCACCTGTAATCTCAGCTACTTGGGAGGCTGAAGCTGGAGAATCACTTCTTGAACCCGGGAGGCAGAGGCTGCAGCGAGCCAAGATCGTGCCACTGCACTCCAGCCTGGGCAACAGAGTAAGACTTAGTCTCAAAAGAGGAAAAAAAAATAACAGTATAGGATTGGTATAAGGACAGACATATAGATCAATGGAATAGAATTGAGAGTATGGAAATAAACCCATATATCCAGGACCAACTGATTTTTAATAAGGGTGCCAAGTCCATTCAATAGGGAACAAGCAGTCTCTTGAAGAAATGGTGCTGAAACAACTGAATTTCTATCTACATGTAAGAGAACAAAACCGGACTCCTACTTTACACAATATATAAGAATTAACTCGGCCGGGCGCGGTGGCTCAAGCCTGTAATCCCAGCACTTTGGGAGGCCGAGACGGGCGGATCACGAGGTCAGGAGATGGAGACCATCCTGGCTAACATGGTGAAACCCCGTCTCTACTAAAAAATACAAAAAACTAGACGGGCGAGGTGGTGGGCGCCTGTAGTCCCAGCTACTCGGGAGGCTGAGGCAGGAGAATGGCGTAAACCCGGGAGGCGGAGCTGCAGTGAGCTGAGATCCGGCCACTGCACTCCAGCCCGGGTGACAGAGCGAGACTCCGTCTCAAAAAAAAAAAAAAAAAAAAAAAAAAGAATTAACTCAAAATAGACCAGGAACCTAACCTGAGAACTACAACCACAAAACTCTTAGGAAAAACACAGGAGAACATCTTCATGACTGTGGACTTGGCAATGGATCCTCAGATACAACATAAAAACACCGACAACAACAACAAAAAAATAGATAAATTGGACTTCATCAAAATTAACAACTTTTGTGCAACAAAAGATCCAATTAAGAAACAGGGAAAGAACCTGCCAACAGGCATTTATCCAAAGAAGATATACACATGGCTTACAAGCACAGGAAAAAATGCTGAAACCCATTTGCCTATGAAAAGGCACATCGAAACCACCATGAGATTCCACTTTACACTATTAGGATGGCAAGTGAGGGAGGGAGAAAGGGAGAGGAAGAGGGACAGAAGAAACAAAGCAGGAAGGGAGAAAGAAAGGGAAGGAAGGAAAAAATAAGTGCTGGTAATGATATGAACAGATTTAATTCTTGTACACTTCTGGTAGGAATGTAAAATGGTACACTTTCACTGTGAAAAGTTTGGCAGTTCTTTGAAAAAGTAAACAGAATAACTATATGACCCAATAATTTCACTCCTGGGTATAGACACCCAAAATAACTGAAAACAGTGACTCAAACAAGTACTTGTGCACCAATGTTCATTGCAGCATTATTCACAACAGCCAAAAGGTAGAATCAATCCAAATGTCCACCAACAGATCGAGACCATCCTGGCCAACATGGTGAAACCCCATCTCTACTTTTTTGTATTTTTTAATACAAAAATTAGCTGGGCGTGGTCATACATGCCTGTAATCCCAGCTACTCAGGAGGCTGAGGCAGGAGAATCACTTGAACCAGGGAGTCAGAGATTGCAGTGAGTCAGAGATCGCGCCACTGCACTCCAGCCTGGTGACAGAGTGAGACTCCACCTCAAAAAAACATAAATGAATAAAAGAAAATACTAGTCATGGGCCATGTGCAGTGGCTCACACATATATTAATCCCAGCATTTTGGGAGGCCAAGGCAAGCGGATGACTTGAGCCCAGCAGTTCGAGACTAGCCTGAGCAACATGGTGAAACCTTGACTCTATAAAAAATGCAAAAAAAAATTTACCCAGGTGTGTGGTGGTGCGCACCTATAGTGCCAACTATTCAGAAAGCTGAGTTGTGAGGATGATCTGAGCCCAGGAAATCGAGGCTGCAGTGAGCCGTGATTGTACCACTGCACTCCAGCCTGGGTAAAAAGAGCGAGACCCTGTCTCAAAAAAAAAAGAAAAGAAAAAAAAGAAAAAAATATAGCAGTGAGGGCCAGCTCCATGGGCATGTAACTAGCACAGCTGCACAAAGCCTGCACTCAAGGGATTTAGTGCTCAGTGGTAACCATCATGAATTCTTAACAATTTATCTTTGAATTTGTGTTTTATATTATGAAAGTGAACTCTGATGGGACATGGAACATATGCCAAGGGCTTGGAGTCTCAGCTCACACATGGTCTGCCTCCTTTACCCTTTCCAGAGTCAGGGCTGATACTGCTCTCTGCCTTGCCCTCACCCCAAAGCCCACCTGGCCTCAGCCTTCCTCCCAGTCCCCAACCCTATAACCACTCTCTCACATCTTCCACCTAAGACCGTACCAGGTTGTCAAGAGGTCCACATTCCACTGTAGCCCCAAGCAGGGGACTGGCACAGATTGGGGGTTGGGGGGGAGGTGGCTGAATGCCACACTTGCTGTGGCATCTCAGTGTGCAGCAAGGTGGCAAGCATCCCTGTCCTGCACTGGCAGCACCAAGGTACGTTTGGCAGGCAACTTGACAAGCGTCCCTTACCCATCCCAGATCCAATGTTAATTTCTGATCAGATGTTAATTTTTATAAAAAAAAAAAAAACAACTCCTGGCCGGGCACGGTGGCTCATGCCTGTAATCCCAGCACTTTGGGAGCCCAAGGCAGGCGGATCACAAGGTCAGGAGATCAAGACCATTCAGGCTAACACGGTAAAACCCTGCCTCTACTAAAAATGCAAAAAATTAGCCGGGCATGGCGGAGGGCGCCTGTAGTCCCAGCTGCTTGGGAGGCTGAGGCAGGAGAATGGCGTGAACCCAGGCGGCAGAGCTTGCAGTGAGCCGAGATCGAGACACTGCACTCCAGCCTGGGCGACTGAGCGAGACTCTGTCTCAAAACAAACAAACAAACAAACAAAAAACTCATGAAGAGTTTCTATGTGTAGCAGGGTTTAGACATAGTTTAGAAAATCTTAGGTGTGTCGAAGAGTCTACCTTTCCTAAAGCTTACTTTTCTCAGCCAGGCTATTGACATTAGCCTCCTATTGCTAAGATTGAAGTCACATGTGCTGTGGAAATCTTATGAGAAGGCAGAGTGACATACCACTCTGAAATCTGAAATACACAGCAAGGCAGCGGTGAGGATGATGGACAGGTAGTTCCCTCGGTTCCTCTTCTCTTTACAGGGCTGGTTCTCCAGTCAACTTGGATTCTTTTTTTTTTTTTGAGACGGAGTCTCTCGCTCTGTCACCCAGGCAGGAGTGCAGTGACGCCATCTCAGCTCACTGCAAGCTCCGCCTCCCAGGTTCAAGCCATTCTCCTGCCTAAGCCCCCCAAGAGGCTTCCAATAAATCTTCTTTTGTGTAAATTGGTCAGATTGGTTTCTGCTGCTTGAAAACAAAGAACTCTAATTGCTGTGCTGGATTAAGAATAAATGCACTTGACATGGAAAAAGGTTCCTATGAGGTTCAGTGAAAAAAGAAACAACAGCTTGTACAGTATCTTATACAATTTGACTATATCTTTTAAGAAACAAATGTGAATATATCCCATTTTTAAAAATCTATAGATATATAACAATGTTAATTCTGGATATTTCAGGGTAATGGTTTACACGTGAGTCTTACTGTCTTGTTTCTGTGTCTAATTTTTCTATAAAAAACTTCTGTATTGCTTGAATTTTCAAAAATTTCATAATATATAGGCCCAACTACAAATAAAATTTTCTCCCCAAAATAGTTTTAATAATTCAACAGTTAATCTAACTAACAGTTTTAAGCCATTCAAATCTCTTGATTTTCCCTTGTGAAGTACCATATCTCTGTGTTAATAAAGTCTTGGAAAGAAAAAGTAAACAGTCGTGAACAAATTCAGATAAGTAAACACATTCTCAGGCTAAGAAAGTAAAAGTTCATGAGTCATGTTCAGTTCTAGTCAAGTCAAAAACAAAGGACTCTAGGATGAGAAACTTTCATTGTTACTGACATATTACCTAAAAATAAAACAAATTTCCTAACAGAATTCCACCTTAAAAAATTGAATTGATGGCCGGGCGCGGTGGCTCAAGCCTGTAATCCCAGCACTTTGGGAGGCCGAGACGGGTGGATCACGAGGTCAGGAGATCGAGACCATCCAACCCCGTCTCTACTAAAAAATACAAAAAACTAGCCGGGCGAGGTGGCGGGCGCCTGTAGTCCCAGCTACTCGGGAGGGTGAGGCAGGAGAATGGCGTGAACCCGGGAGGTGGAGCTTGCAGTGAGCCGAGATCCGGCCACTGCACTCCAGCCCGGGCGACAGAGCGAAACTCCATCTCAAAAAAAAAAAAAAAAAATTGAATTGATATTAAAAGGAGACTAAAGAGACATGACAACCAAATACATACCTGATTCTAGACTAGATTTATTAATGAAGGGGAAAGCAAGGCTATAAATGATTAGACAAAACAAAAATATCATTACCAATGACTATAAGGATATATAAGAACTCTTTTTATTTCTTTTTTGAGACAGAGTCTCACTCTGTCACCCAGGCTGGAGTGCAGTGGCGCTATCTCGGCTCACTGCAACTTCTGCCACCCAGGTTCAAGCAATTATTGTGCCTCAGCCTCCTGAGTAGCTACGACTACAGGCACCCGCCACCACATCTGGCTAATTTTTGTATTTTCAGTAGAGACAGGGTTTCACCATGTTGGCCAGGCTGGTCTCGAACTCCTGACTTCAAGTGAACCACCCACCCCAGCCTCCCAAAGTGCTGAGATTACAGGCATGAGCCACCATGCCCGGCCAGGATATACAACAACTTTTATTTAACATTTTGTAAAACTATATATGCCAACTATATATTCTCAATGTTATAAGGACAGACAAAATTTTAGGAAAACTTTTCTGAAATCACATATACAAATACACAAATCAGGATTTTAAAAAAACCCTATCATTTCATTGATGCATGCCCATTTGTTGATCGCTCTAACAACACTGGGAAATTAAGTTAGTTTTCTTTTGCTAAAATAACAAATAAATCACATTTCTCTCAAACATCAAAAACAATTTTTTAATAACTAATGACTAGAAAAATCCCCTCCTTAAAGTAGCTTAAACACCTGAACAGCTTAAATAGCTCACTTTATGTCATAAAGACATAAATAACTACTAATGAGGGTTTCACACAGTCATCTGAAGTATAATAGCAATTTCCATTTTGAGGAATCTCACCCACTTTTCGAAAACCCCAGTTCAAATCTCACCTCCACATTTCAATTGGCTATTTATATCCTCTTACCTTCAGTAACTCCTTGCAGCTGTCAAGCCCAATATCCACAAGAATACCTTTCACCTTTTTTCGCACCTTTCTGATGTTGTCAAGATTTTCCACAGGAATTTGAAACATTTTTGGAATTTTCCTTAAAAGAAAACAAAACTGTAATAAGTACATGTATATAATACACAAAAATACATTTTTTGACAGGGTTGGTAAAACACTCAGATTAGAGTATCATTTTCAACAAATTGTTGCAGAACGAGTGAACATTCATATGCAAATGAATGAGGTGGACCTCTTCCTTACACCATATACAAAAACTAACTCAAAAGTGGATCACACCTATATGTAAGACCTAAAACTATAAAACTCTTACAAGAAAACATAAGCATAAACATTCACGACCTTAGATTCGTTAGGGAATTCCTAGACAGGACACCAAAAAGCACCAGTAATGGAAGAAAAAATAGGTATGATGGATTTTATCAAACATAAAAACTTTTATGCTTCAAAGGACACCATCAAAAAAGCAAAAAACCCACAAAACAGGAGAAAATAGTTGCCAATCATATTTCTTTCTAATAAGGAACTTATATGCAGAATACAGATAACTCTTGTATCTCAATAATAAAAACACAGATAACCCAGTTTACAAATGGGCAAAGGATCTGAACAGACACTTCTCCAAAGAAAAATATCCATTAAGGTACAGGAAAAGATGCTCAGGCAGGGGACAGTGGCTCACGCCTGTAATTCCAGCACCTTAGGAGGCTGAGGTAGGCAGACTGTTTGAGCTCAGGAGTTGAAGACCAGCCAGGGCAACATGGTGAAACCCTGCCTCTACAAAAAATACAAAAATTAGCCGGGCATCCTGGTGCGCACCTGTAGTCCCAGCTATCCAGGAGGCTGAGGTGAGAGGATCACCCGAGCCCAGGAGGTAAGGCTGCAGTGAGTCTGATCATGCCACTATATTCCAGCCTGGTCAACAGTGAGACCCTGTCTTAAAACAAAACAAAACAAAACAAAACAAAATGCTCAACATCATTATCCATGTGGTGAAATGCAAATCAAAACCACAAAGAGATACTATGCCCACCAGGATACCTATAGAGAAAAAAAAAAAGAAACGTGTTGGCAAGGACATGGAGAAACTGGAACTCTCATCCATTCCTAACTGTAATGTAAACCAGTGCAGCCAGTCTTGGTGTGTGCCTGAAAACAGTCTGGCTGTCTCACAAAAGATTAAAAACATACATAACATATGAACCAGCAATTCTACTCAAGAGAAATGAAAAGCATACATCCACACAAAAACTTATATAAGGATGTTCATGACAACACTATTCAATCACCAAAATGTGTGAACAACCCAAATGCCCCCAGATTGGGGCATTTGATAAATAAACTGATGACTGGATAAATAAAATGTGGCATATCCATACAATAGATTATTTGGCCATAAAAGAAATGAAATACATACATGCTACAATATGGATGAACCTTGGAAATATGCTAAGTAAAAGCAGCCAGACACAAGGATTATATGATTCTATTTATATGAAGTGTCCAGAACAGGCAAATCCATGGAAAGCATAACAGTGGGCCAAGCACAGTGGCTCACGCCCGTAATCCCAGCACTCTGGGAGGCCAAGGTGGGTGGATCACCTGAGGACAGGAGTTCAAGACCAGCCTGGTCAACATGGTGAAATCCCGTCTCTACTAAAAATACAAAAAATTAGCTGGGCGCCTGTAATCTCGGCTACTCGGGAGGCTGAGGCAGGAGAATTGCTTGACCCTGGGAGGTGGAGGTTGCAGTAAGCCGAGGTCACGCCACTGCACTCCAGCCTGAGTGACAAGAGCGAAACTCCACCTCAAAAAAAAAAAAAAAAAAAAAAAAAAAAAAAGCACAGCAGTGGCTGTCAGGGCTGGGAGAACTGGGAAGTGATGGAAGCAAGGCTTCTTCGTTCTGAACTCAACTGTGGTGATGTATATACGATGTGAATATGCTCACAGCCATTCACTGTATACTTTAAATTGGTGAATTGTATGGTATATAAATTATATCTCAAGCTGTTTAAAACAGTATCTCAAAAGGCATAAAATTAAAATAAACCCTGTGGTACTTGACCAGACTAGGGTTTACTGAAGTGAACTCATGTAGTCATACACCCCAGTAGCAGTGGGCACAACTAGGGCTCAAATCTTAATTCCTAAATACCACCTTCCTTTAAAAAGAACCCCTGGAAAAATGGCTGGAGCATGGTAAAGACAAGATGAGCCTAGAATATCCTGTGCCAGAATATAAAGAAATTGCTCAACGAGGCATGTCAACAGAACACAAAAGTAACCAGCTTGAAAGGGCTCCCATAGGCCAGATAAGAGACAATTTGGGCATATATCAAGTAACAGATATAACCTGTGGCAAAGTGAATTTTCCCAACACACAACAATACCTTCCAACCCACATGCTCTTACAATACGGCCCTAACTCTCCTCCCAAAAGTGGGGGCATCTATGCCCCCTCCTCTTGACCTTTGGGCAGAACTTTGTGGCTGCCTTAACCAATAAAGTATGGAGGAAATGCCATGAGAATTCCAAGACTAGATCATAAAAATGCCACGTACCTCTCTCTCAGGATGATCATGCTCAGAATCCAGATATCATGTGTGTAGAAAGTGCCAACTAGCCCACAGAGACACTACATAGAGGTGTTCCACATCAACTACCAGCATGGAAGCGAAGATGCCTCTTGAGGATTCCAGCCCCTAGCTGTCAAGTCACCCCCTGCCTTTGAGTCTTCCCAGATGAGGCCCCAGACACTGTGGACCAGAAACAAACCATCTCCCTTCCCTGTCTGAATAGAACTGACCCAGAGAACTGATGAGCTTTTTAAATAAAATGTCTTACTCCACTAAGTTTGGGGTAGTTTGGTATACAGTGATAGTTTATATAGTTACATAGACTATATAGTTATAGTCTATAGAGTTACATAGACTATATAGACTATATAACTCTATAGACTATATAGTTATAGTCTATATAGTTACATAGACTATATAGACTATATAACTCTATAGACTATAACCCACTCGAATATAGTGATTTCCTGATTTTGATGGTTTTGTTACGGATATGTAGGAGAATGTTCTTGTTTGAAGGAAGAAGAGGAGAATGCTCTTGTAGTATTTAGCGTAATGTGGCAACTTTTTTGGCAACTTACTCTCAAACAATTCAGCGAAAAAAATTATTTGTACTATACTTGTAACTTTCCTATAAATCTGCAACTATTCTAAAAAACATTTAAATGTGTAGGCTGTAAAAGCTAAAATATATATTAGTCAAATTCAAGTGGCAAATATTTGGTTATTCAACTTCATTAATAATAATTAAAGAAATGCCATTTAAAATGTCAATTTTTTACTATCAAAATAGTAGCTACTAAGATTACTAACATCTGGTGGTAGTAAAAGTGGAAAATTGTAATTTTTACACTTTTACAGGGTAACCTGGCAATACCCCCAAGACTAGGGTAATCTGGCAATACCCCAAGACTAGGGTAGTCTGGCAATACCCCAAGACTAGGGTAATCTGGCAATACCCCAAGACTAGGGTAGTCTGGCAATACCCCAAGACTAGGGTAGTCTGGCAATACCCCAAGACTAGGGTAATCTGGCAATACCCCCAAGACGTTTTGAGACACAGTCTTGCTCTTTCCCCCAGGCTGGAGTATAGTGACGTAATTACAGCTCACTGCAGCCTCAACCTCCCAGGCTCAAGCAATCCTCCTGCCTCAGCCTCCTGAGTAGCTTGGACTATTGGTGTATGCCACCACACCTGGCTAACCTTTTTTATTTTTTGTAGAGATAGGGTCTCCCTATGTTACCCAGGCTGGTCTTGAACTCCTGAGTTCAAGCAGTCCTCCCCCTCAGCCTCTCAAAGTACGGGGATTACAGGCATGAGCCACCATGCCTGACTCTCTCATGATTTTTAAGGACAATTTCTGAGTAAGCAATTCTTCTTCTACATTCCTCTCTTGTATCCCCCACCCAAGGAGAGGCTTAGTGATCCCTCCTAGGACTCAGCACAATAACCATATACCACTCCATTGTCTCAACTCACCATGTTGCAATTATCTATTTATATATCCATTTCTCCTATTGGGCTACTATTTCAGGGCAGAAATCATGTTATATTTGCTTGACAGGGTCCCATCACAGAGCACAGTACATAGCAAATGTTCATTAAATGAACAAAAAACATAAAATAAAACAGGATAAGAACCATAAGATATGCAGAAAGTGCCAGGGAGTTCTAAAGAGGAAATGGCTATGGAAAGCTGGTGCCCAAGAAATACAAGGTGAATAAATTAGCATCAAAAAATTATTGAGGTAAAGGAGGAAAAGTCTGATTTTATTTGGCAAAAGTAAAATCAAAAAGGTAGACTGGAATCAAACTGGGAAAGCAGTAGGAGGCAGAAAGGGTTAACATATAATAAGGAGAAATTTTTGGTGGGTAACAAGCAAATGCCAAGTTTTTGAGACGCTGTTCTGGAGTGGCGAGATTTATTTTCAAAGTTATGAATGTGAAAAATGTATCCTGGTCTCAGCAAAAGGAGAGATTTAAGGATCACTAGCATTGTAGAACTGGGAGGATATAAAATTTAAAAATTTTCTTTATAAAATTTTAAGTTTAAAAATTTTCTTTAATAAAATGCACTGATTTGGGTTCTAGCCTTCAAAAGCTTACACTCCCACACAAGAGCTGCCATAACCTCATTATGCATTTCTAAACACTAAACTCAAGGTCACCTTCTAGCCCAGACCAGCTTCTTTGGCCAGAGCAAAACTCAACAAAAATTTTGTTAGCTGCTTTCCACGGACTCTACCAGACTTGATTTCATTTCCTCCTTAAAGTTCCACTATCCTCTCTATCCTCTGGGGTTATTCTCCAAAAGCTGGCTGACACACAATATTGTCTAAAGTAGGGACCATCATCCACATGTATCTGAAATAAGGAAGCTAAATTTACTGCTTCCAAGAAAGTCTCAACTCATACAGCAAGAGCTGATCTTATCACAGGGTTTTGAGAAGCCTGGAGTACAAAGACTTTTAAAAGCAGAGTGATTGGTGATTGGCTGATTCATGTAAGCATGGTTGTACATACACGAACCTCAGAAAGGGTTTACTAAAATGAGGCTCTCAGCGATTGGGCAGGGTTCTGGGGTTACTTGTTCAAAGCTTGAGACTAGGGCCAAGGAGTTCTCACTTTTTTATTTTTTTCCCTTGAATTTGAAAAATAGGCACTTTTTATTCTCAAATGAAAGTTCTCCCATTCCTTCATCATTGTTATTGTGGCCCTTCTAAACAAAACAAAACACAAGCACACAAATACCTTTTCATTTAAAAAATGGGGGGAAGTTTCCTGTTTTTTATTTTTTATAGCAGTTTCCTAACAGCTTTAGGGAAACCAACAAAGGATAAAAAATAAAATACAAGTAAACTACAGGTTTCATAACTGTTGCCAACCACTGGGGAAGGGAAGCTGACTTTTACCCATATAAGCTACCACAATTTATTCATTCTTAGATCCATTCTTACAGCATAATTTATCAATCCTAAGATAAAAGATTCCATATAAAATGCCCAGTGGATGAATTAACTAGGAAATAGTTCGATGTTTTCACATTTATAGATCCTCTATGGATACTGTTCTCCACAGATTCTTAGAGCTCAGTAAAATCTGTGTTTTCACCACTAGAAAACAGCAAGCTAACCAGGGCGGCCAACTGTTTCCATATCGTGCACTAATGTATATATCATGCACTAACGTATATATCATGCACTAACGTATATATCATGCACTAACATATCAATCTCAATTCAAAATAAATCTCAATTCCTGAAGTTTGCGGTAGGCATGGAACTACCATAAAATTCCACTGATATGCACAAGAAACTATTATTTCCCAAAATGGTACATAAAGGATTTCTCTGGGGATTTTTTAGTATAATGATCTCTTAAGGATATTCTATTATAGAAAAAAAATACACTCTAAAAAAAAATGTTGGCCAGGCACGGTGGCTCCCGCCTGTAATCCCAGCACTTTGGGAGGCTGAAGTGGGAGAATCACCTGAGGTCAGGAGTTCGAGACCAGCCCGACCAACATGGGGAAACCCTGTCTCTACTAAAATTACAAAAAAATCAGCCGGCATGATGGCGTGCGCCTGTAGTCCCAGCTACTCGGGACGCTGAGACAGGAGAATCGCTTGAACTCGGGAGGCAGAGATTGCAGTGAGCGGAGATCACACCACTGCACTCCAGCCTGGGTGACAGAGCAAAACTCCGTCTCAAAAATAACAAAAAAGAGTCATTCAGGTAATACAGCAATAAACAATACTTTTTAACGCCACAGAACTTTTTTCAGTTCCTGTGAAATTGCACAAAACGATGGTCACCAAAAAGGATTCTAGAGCTGTGTGCCTGGGTTTACATCAGCTCCACCGTTTATGAGCTGTGTAATCTTCAGGCAATCACTTACTCTCTCGGGCCTCAGCTGGCTCTTCTGTAAAACAGGGCAAGTATGACCTAATTCACAGAGTAGCTATGAGGATAAATGAGTTAATACATGCAAAACAGCACATAAGCACTGAGTTTGCTATTAATTAACTCCAAAAAACTAAATGAAATGTCTCAACTATTGGAATACAGGGCTTTCTAAAGAACAACTTTAAAAACACAGAATATTTGGATCATGTATTCGGCAGATCTGGGTTCAAATCACTGGGAGATACCTGTTTCCACCTATGTAACACATTGCCCTAACAGGTCTAGGATAGCCAGAGGGTGAAGGGCAGGGCAGAACCCAAGTTTGCAATATGCTGTTGGTAAACTTATGAGGGCAATCATAAATTAACCAACAGCATGTTGCAAATTTGGGTTCAAATTAAAAAGGTGTTTCCCAAATCCCAGAATCTCTTCAGCTAAAAATCTTAGCTTAGCTGTCATTTTCCTCCAGAAACAATGATTAACTCCTTTCAGACATGTCCTAACCCTCACTGTTCCTCCCCTCAACTAGAGGGCCGGAAGGACAACCTCTTGTCTCATCTCCACTCCTGTACTTCCTTTCTTTTTTTTTTTTTTTTTTTTTTTGAGACGGAGTCTCGCTCAGTCGCCCAGGCTGGAGTGCAGTGGCCGGATCTCAGCTCACTGCAAACTCCGCCTCCCGGGTTTACGCCATCCCGAGTAGCCGGGACCACGGGCGCCTGCCACCTCCCCCGGCTAGTTTTTTTGTATATTTTAGTAGAGACGGGGTTTCACCGTGTTAGCCAGGATGGTCTCGATCTCCTGACCTCGTGATCCACCCGTCTCGACTTCCCAAAGTGCTGGGATTACAGGCTGGAGCCACCGCGCCCGGCCATGTACTTCCTTTCTTTTTTTTTTTTTTTTTTTGAGACGGAGTCTCGCTCTGTCACCCAGGCTGGAGTGCAGTGACCGGATCTCAGCTCACTGCAAGCTCCGCCTCCCGGGTTCACGCCATTCTCCTGCCTCAGCCTCCCAGGTAGCTGGGACTACAGGCGCCGCCACCTCGCCCGGCTAGTTTTTTGTAGTTTTTAGTAGAGACGGGATTTCACCGTGTTAGCCAGGATGGTCTCGATCTCCTGACCTCGCGATCCACCCATCTCGGCCTCCCAAAGTGCTAGGATTACAGGCTTGAGCCACCACGCCCGGCCTATGTACTTCCTTTCTTAACACACATCTGTCACTTTCATGTTTAAGGACGACGGGCTCAATGCTGTCTTCAGAGTGAAGTCCTAACTCTAACCGAAATTTAACCGAAATATTAAAACACATTCATACAAGGCCAACTCTCCAGGAACATCTTTAAATAAGTTACACATACATTACTGACTTCCAGACACAGCTGAACACGTACTTTACGCAACTTTTTACATGTCGTACTCTCTCCCACTAATGCTCCTCACCCCCCCAACCATGGTACCCAGACTTTTTTGACAAAGGCTCTTTGTCAAAAAAAAAAAAACCCTTTTTTGACAAAGACTCTGCGTGGCACATGCCCACAGTACTCTACAAATATCTGCTGCCCCACTTGCCAATCTGCATTGTCAGTTATCTGCTTACCAGTTTCTCCTCCCCCACCCCACTCCTCCACAGCCAGTATATTCCTCAAGATCCCAAGAGGCAGTGATTACCCGTGCAAATAGAGTAAGTTTTAAGCACTCAGGCAAGTCTTCTGTTCAAATAAACTACTTAAAATACTTAATTATTCCTCATTCTGCATCTGCACATTATTTAAAAGGGCAGTTAAAAATTTTAACATTCCAAAGCCAACTGTGATAGAAATCTTGTAAACGGAATCTATTTCAACGCAACCAGCAACGGCGGATGAAAAGTACATAAAGTCAACATCTGCATATCAATTATTGATACTCGCATCGAAAGCTCAACGGTGAAGAAACAGGGCCCCGTTATCAGCTGTTCTTCAAACCTTTCTAGGGGAAAAAAATCTGGGCAGATTTAGGTGTCACTGTCAGCTCCTGCCCTACATTTGCCGTCACTCAAGGCTCCTCCAGGGAGAAGCTTCCAGGAGAACCCGGTCTCGGGGCTGCGGCGGGCGGGCTGGCGGGTGGGGCGTTGCTGGGGTCCTCACAGGGGTCGCCACAGCTCCTTGCCCTTTTTCTTCTTCTCCATCCTCGTTCCCTCTCCCTCTACTCCTCGCTCCCTTCACCAATCCCCCCTCTCTCCCTCGGTCCCCGTCCCCATCTTCCCCGTATTCCTCCTCTCCCCTTTGGTCCCCGTCCCCTTCTCCGCCCTCCCGGGGCGGCCCCCTCCCACGTGACCGGCGGGCGGGCGGGGCGGCGCGGGCGCGGTCGGGGGTCGACGGCCGCCGTTCGCGGCCGGCGAACCCGCGCCGTGGAACGTCCCGGGATCTTCCCGAGACGGCCACGGGCGGCGGGGCCAGGGGCAGGCGGGGCTGGCGTGGTGTGGGCTGGTGGCTACCGGGGCAGGGGCGGGCTCGGAGCCCAGAACTGGGGCCGGCCAGGACCGGGCGGGCGGTCGCCGCGCGCGCCCGCGCTGGCCGGCCGTTACCTACCACTCGGCGCCCCGAGGCAGCCACCGCGTCTCTGCTGCTGCCTCTCCCAGCGGCATGCCGGGTCTTCCCGCCGGAGCGCAGGCCGGCCCCGTCCCGGTGGCGCCTGCGCCCGCCCGCCGCCTCCGCCCCGCGCGGCGGGACCCCGCCTCAGCGCGCGCCCACCCCGGCGCGACTCGTCCCCTCCTCCCGCGCAGCCAGAAAGAGAAAATGGCGCTCGATTGGCCTCAGGAAGTGACGTTGGCCCTCATTTGCATGTAGGCGCAGCTAGCCAATGGGAGCAGAGTGTGCTTGGGGGCCCCTGGCATTTCCCACAGGCCCCCCGGGGCCCCTGACTAAAGCTGGACTGGAGGCTCTGGGGTGGCAGTGGGGGGCCCCTGTAGGGCCCCCTGACTCCCTTCTGGCCCAGGGAACTGCCCTGCCAGCTCCTTTCCACATCTGTGCAAACTCTCGTGAGAGTTTGAGTGGGTAATGACGTCACTAAAGGGGTGGGGAGAGTGTGTCATCAACCATGTGACTAATCACGTGGACTCACCACAGCTTTGACTTCATTTGCATGGAATGGGGTGGAGCTAGTGCCAGCTCCAGGAGTGGTGACCCCGCCCACATCTCAGAGCCAATGGGAGCCCAGCTGTGATAATGCTGCCTTGCCATTGGAAGACAGAACTTTGGCTCCCAGAACTGGGACAAGTGTGCCATGATTGACATATCCTGGTGAACCGACTGGCTGGGGTCTCCTGACTTCATCATTCCTGTGGGAAAGTGATCACACCTTTTCTTGAGAATTCTGATTTTTAGATCTACTACAAGTTGTGTGGGGAGAGGGTTAATTGCATACATTTGTATAAACTATTAACCTAAAAGTTCACTTTTGCACAGGTTTTTATCAATTGTGTAGCAATAATAATTTATTCCTCAAAATGAGTGGAACATGGAGTAGGGCTTTCAAAATGGCTCTAGGTCTTCGTTCTGTGGAGTCCCCAGGCCTCTGGTGGACGCCCTCGTGCCCCAGAGCACGTGGGAGTAACCACGAGGGCAGCGCAGGCGCCTCCCCCAGTGCCCCCAACCTTAACCCTAATTCTGACTCTGCACCTGAACCTCACCCTAGCGCTAACCCTGACTCTGACCCTAACTCTCCCGCAGTGTTCCTTCCCCTGACCCTAACTCAGCCACGCCCTCCGTGGCTGTTCCAGGCCTTTCCTTCTTGGCCCGAAGCCCCCTGCAGGACACGTGCCCATTTCAGCATAAGGCCATGTCTCCTTCCAGAGTGCTGAGCCCCTGCAACCCGCCACCGGCCTCCAGCCCTGCGGCCCACTCCAGCCGTCACGGGGCAAAGGCTGTGCCCAGGCTGGGCCTTCCGCCCACAGACCTCTCCAGAGCCTCCTTGTCACCATCCACTTGCCCATAATTTCAGCTTTTCCCTCTCAATGGGAGCCTTCTGCTCAGTTTAGCCCAGTGACTAAAAACATAATAGGCACTAAATAAATGTCCATATTCGTTTTAAAATTGTGTTAAATGGTGAGCCGATATGACCTGACCACAATTTGCTTTTTTCCTACGGGAATACAAGTCATAATTGAAGAAGAGTTTGCCCTTTATGTTTGCTTACGAGTTAAAATTTTATTTTGAGTTACAGTGGTAAGTGGATGTGATGTTCCTATATATCTTCCTTGCAAAATTATGGGTGGGATGAAAAGTGTAGTTAAAGTCTGCAGTCTCCCGTTGATCCTCTAGTGACCTCTCATTCTATCACATTTCTCAAAACAGCAGTCCCTGTGTCTGTCTCCTCAGCCCCCTGCACGCCTCTCACCCCTACCCTCACCACTGCAGAAACGCCTTGGTCACCAGTGCCCTCCTAATTGTTGAGTCCAAAACAGATTTTAGGCCTCGTCTTTCTCGATCTATCTTCCACTTGTTACTACAGACCAATCCCCCTTTCCTACAGACCTTCCCCCACAAAGTCGCCCCCCACCCCACTACTCCCCAAAAGGGCTCTTTAATCTCCAAACTCATGAACTGTTTCCTCATCTTCGCCTGCGTCTCTTCCCGGCCCATCCTTGAACGCGGTGTTCTCTGGGATCCTGCTGGCTTTTTCCTACACGGTGCAGCACATATGCGCCACTTGCTTCCTGTGTGCCAGGCACCGTGCTGGGTTTTGGAACTCCCACGCCCTTCATTTTTTTCTGCATTTTCTCCCTTGTTAATTTCAACCACAGATTCAAAACTTGTTATTTCAATTCCAAACCAGTATCTTCACCTCTTCCTACGTTTCAGTTTTATTTTTCTGGCTGCCAAAGGGGGCAGCTCCACTTCAGAGTCCCACAGGCAACTCAGATTCAAAACGCTCGAATCTGAGCCCATCGTTCTCTCCTCAACAGCCACTCCTACAGCAAGCAGTGTGTTCCCTGTCTTTTCCAATTTTATATCCCAAATATTCGTCAGATCTGTTCCCTCATCTGCAGCCCCACTACCACTGCAGGCATTCAGGTCATCTCCCGCCTGTAACACCTGCACAGGCTCCCACCACCTTACCTCCAGCTTGGTACCTCAGGTACTTTCCCCAGTCAGCCCTTTTAGAGAGTGAATCTGACTGTCCTTCCCTTCTTGCTGCAATCACTCAAAATCCCCCAGGGATCAAGCCCAGCTGGTCAGCATGACACACAAATTCTCCAAAGCTGACCAGTCAGCCCCCAGTCCCATTTTGCTCCTGTAAACACCACATGGTGTTTGTTCATGGGATTCCTGTCCCAACCCCTGAGCTAATTTTCATTCCACTGCCATTCAAGGCTGAACCCTACCGGCCTCTCTCCCACAAACATCTCCCTGAACACACACATACACACACACACACACACACACACATCAAAATGTGGGAGGTACTTCTTGACATTCCCAAAACATTCTGTGTCTCCTGCTGCCCTCGCCACCTTGTTTACTGTTATTTGCTCACTGCTTGTCTCTCTACGGGGCGCCAATAGGGGCCATGTCTCCTTCATCATTGTATCCCTTGTGCCTACATTACTTTAATAAATACAATATCAACATTTGCATAAATATGATAAATTTGATAAATATAAATATAATCAAATTTAAATGTTGAATGATTTTTTTCCCTTGCATTTTGCTATGAAAATGTTTAATGTACCAAAAAGTTGAAGTAACTGTTCTGGGAACACTATCACCTAGCTTTTCCAGTTAACATTTGCTTACTTCCATTATCACATACTTATTCAAATATTTACCTCTTGACTCATTTTTTTAAAGCAAACATCAGTACACCATCCCTAAACACTTCAGCGTGGATATCTGATGAATACAGTTTAAAACCGCCATCCACAGCGTTGAGCTAGAAAGGACTGTCCCTCCCACCACAGAAGGAATGAGCAATGTGACTGGGGACTTGTCAAGATTATTTTCATAGACTCAGGAAAGTGCATGACACTGAAGTCATCAAACCTAAGACACAAGTTGGACCTCAGGACTTATCCACCAGGCAAGTCACAGCTCATGCAGGTTTATTCTGCACACCCACTTCCGAATCACAAGAAGACCACAGACTTGGTGGCAGTAGAAGTGTAGATTCCTCGACTCCGGTTGCTCCGTTAGGTTTGAAAAGGAAGATGGCCCATGTGGAAGCTTCCCACTCTCTCATCTAGGTCCCCCTATCACCAATACTGGCATTTGTAAGATAGTTGTTCAGAACAAAGGGAGCCCCAGAGTGGACTGTGGCAGCCACAGGCACCTTTGTGTGAATTAGAGAGGCAGGGCCTCTGGGTGTGTTGCTGTCCTCCGGGACCTGGCTCGTGGAGATGAAGGGGCCTTGGTATGTCTTCCAGTATCACTTCCTCTGCTTCTGTGCAGACCCAGCCCCACAGCAGGGCACAGACCTATGTGAAGAGAGCGAGCTGGATTTCAGCTCCCACTTCCCGCTCCGCTCGCTCTGTGTAAAGCACAAGCATGTACAACTATAGTCAGCAGCCCAGCTGGTCTACGCACAGAGACGACTGTGCACGTGCACACGTACAATCAAAGAAACTGCAGAGTTCATCTAAAACCAGTGAGCCACAGAAGAGGAGAGCTTTGGGAACAACTTACACGTATTCTTTCTCTACTTTGTTTTTTGAGGTTTCTTTTTTCTCTTAGAGACAGGGTCATACTCTTAGAGGCAGGCTGCAGTGATAGGATCATAGCTCATTGCAGCCTCGGCCTCCTGGGCTCAAGGGATCTCCCCACCTCTGCCTCTCAAGTAGCTGGGACTACAGGTGTGGACCATCGTGACTGGCTAAGTTCTTCGGTTTTGTTAGAGAAAGGATCTCACTATGTTACCCAAACTGGTCTCATACTCCTGGACTCAAGAAATCCTCCCGTCTCAGCTTCACAAAGTGCTGGACTGAGAGGCATAAACCACCACACCAGGTTATTTCTCCCCTTCATCCCACATACGCTCTGTGTAGGTCCACCAGGTGCCAAGAATACAGTGCTGAGCAGACTCCATCCCTGCTCTCCTGGAGCTTAAGCTAATGGAGGAGAAAGGCATCCGCGAAATAACTACACAATGAAAATATACTTATAAACTTTGGTCAATGCTCCTGAGAAAGGAAATCTCCATATATGCCTGTGACCCAGAAACCTGATGTAGACCCGCAGTCTCGAAGAAGCAGGGTCTGGGATCAGGGGATACGTAAAGCTGTGAGAGGCGGAGAAGAAGAGAGGTCTGCGAGAGGCCCCAAAGAAAGCCTACGCCTGAGGGAGCCTGGCACAGCCAGATCAGAGCAGCCAAAGTGCAGGCCACAGGAAGAAGAGGATCACAGGGGAGGCCAGGGCCAGGCTACGAAGCCATTTGGGTTGTATTAAGACCAAGGAGAGGCCAAGGAAGTGGTTTCAGTGGCTGGGTTGATAGGATCAGATTTGCATTTGAAATGTACAGCAGGGCTGTCCTGTGGAGAAAGGAATGTTAATTGAGGAAAGGAAGATGCAGCTTAAGAGGAGGTTGTTGAAGCAGTCCTGGTTAAAGATGACGACAGTTGGGAACTGACATGAGGGTGGCAGCAGTGAAGATGAAAAGAAGTGGCCAGCCTTGAGAGAAAATTTGGAGGGGAGAGAATCTGCAGTTGTTGGCATGGAGAGCTGGAGGCAAGCCCTAGAGGGGGCACTTGTGTTTGTGGACCTTACTGGCTTTGGAAGTATGCTTGGCTTTCTCTGGTTGGTCCTGAGTTAGACGTGGAAACAATAAAAGTATGGGAAACTGGCAGTCACTGACTCAGTCCTGGCCATTTTGGGCTGATTGCTGCAGAGGCACAGGTCACAGATCGTCTTGTACAGTCAGACCATTTTTCGTTGGCACATTCAGTTTGGTCTCCCTTCCCCTTGTGGTCATTCTCTCACTGGAGAGTTTGGACAGCTCAGGGGAGGCTAGAGATCCAGATCTTCACAGCTTGGAGGTTGTCTGGTTGCCCCCATAGGCAATCATTTCATGAGAATTCTTTTCTTTGCGTTGTAGCATCACGGAGATCATCTGATGACAGAGCAGCTGCACAGAAGCACTGCAGACCCTGCAGAGGATGCAACCAACAGCATCATGACCACTATGACAAAACATGACTAATAGTTCTCATAAGATGCTTCTGAACTGGGAACACCAGTTTCCCATCCCAGGACAAGAGAACAAATCCCACAGGCCACAGGGGATCCCATAGGATCAGCCTTAAAGAGACAAATAGTTTTTTCCTTACGGCATTGTATAGTCTCTTTCACTTTGCCTGTTTCATTCATCCAAGTACAGCGAAGAGTATTAGCAGCACAGATGCCATGACTCGCCAACAAGAAATCTACAGCAATAGGCTTGTTCATCACCATGTATACCAGTGAGCTGAGACTGGCCTGTGTTCCATCCAGGGCACAGGAGGTGGTGTTCACACTTCTCACTTCTGCCAGAGTGAGTAGTAATTTTCTCAAAGTCTCCTCTACTTGTATGATTCCCACCTCTGGGAACACTGCTCTGCTTGTTCGTATAAACAATGAGTCAGTAATTTCTCCAGGAATAGTGTCTGAATGATCAGCCGGATTTCCAGCCTTGGTGATTTCTAAAATTAGAGTCTCTATGTATAGACAAGTCTCAGAATTCTATTCCTAAAGTGCATGAGAGGCTGGGGCAAGGTGGCTCACGCCTGTAATCCCAGCACTTTTGGGGGCCAAGGTGGGCAGATCACGAGGTCTGGAGATCGAGACCATCCTGGCTCGAACATGGTGAAACTCCGTCTCTACTAAAAATACAAAAAAATTAGCCGGGCATGGTGGCGGGCACCTGTAGTCCCAGCTACTCAGGAGGCTGAGGCAGGAGAATGGCGTGAACCCGGGAGGCGGAGCTTGCAGTGAGCTGAGATAGCGCCACTGCACTCCAGCCTGGCTGACAGAGTGAGACTCCATCTCAAAAATAAAATAAAATAAAATAAACTTCATGAAAGCAATCAGCTCTGGACCCAAAGAAAGCAGCATCCAATAGGGGTGTATGGAGATCCAGGAAAAAAAGGGATTTGTCTATGACACTAGCTTGGAACCAAGGTTTTACATTAGCTGGGTTATGCTAATTGGGTCTCTATTGGTATCTTTAAGGTGGCAAATACTGGTCTATCACTCTATGAAGGTTGTTGAATGCAAATTTAGTTTTAGGTTTTATTGTTCATGTAGATGCAAGTGGAAACGCTATCAGCTGTGATCTGCTATGTCTCATTTAATAAAACTAGAATTGCCTAGAGGTTTTCATCATTGGAATGTGGTGATTGATGGCATGTCCTGTAGTCAGTAAGATTGAGGGCACTGACTACTGTCTGGGATCATCTGAGAATGGTGTTAGACTATTTTCTGATCTAACTATTATCATAAAAAGGGAAGAAAAGAGAAAAAGGGGGTCACTATGAGTGGACAGCAACAAGAGGCCTACAGAAAATTAGAAGAATGATCATAGGCAAAAGATGAAAACTCGGCCGGGCGCGGTGGCTCACGCCTGTCATCCCAGCACTTTGGGAGGCCGAGACGGGCGGATCACGAGGTCAGGAGATCGAGACCATCCTGGTTAACACGGTGAAACCCCGTCTCTACGAAAATACCAAAACTAGCCGGGCGAGGTGGCGGCGCCTGTAATCCCAGCTACTCCGGAGGCTGAGGCAGGAGAATGGCGTGAACCCGGGAGGCGGAGCTTGCAGTGAGCTGAGATCCGGCCACTGCACTCCAGCCTGGGCGACAGAGCCAGACTCCGTCTCAAAAAAAAAAAAAAAAAAAAGATGAAAACTAAAACAAGAATCAGAGTCTTGGTCCACTGTCTTGAGCAGAAACTTTCCACTGTTTGAGCTTGTTCTAAAGGTCTTGAGTCAGCTTCCTACTTCCTAAGATGGGCTGCTTCTGGGGAATCTCTAAAGCTTGAGGTCTGCTCTTGGAATAGGCTTCCAATTGTGTGGGATTCTGGATTGCTTCTTTAGCAAGTTGTGAAATGTTTGGAGTTTCACTGCTATGGTTGTTGTAAACGTAGATGGTAAGTCCCTTCCAACAAAATTTAAGAGCAATTTTCTCAGACATCTCTTCTAACAGACAAAATCTCCAGGTTGAAGATCATGAGGAAGCTATTTAGGAAGATGTTGTAAGAAGGTGGCTGTTGAATATTGAACATCACCAGTATTTTGCTCGTCTGGGTGCAGCAGGGCCAGGGCTAGTATCAGAAGTGAAATCCTAAATGCATTACAAGCTGTCTTGGTCCATTCTGGCTGCTATAACAAAATATCAGACTGAGTGGCTTATAAACAACAGAAATTTATTTCTCACAGTTCAGGAGGCTGGGAAGTCCAAGATCAAGGCAGTGATCGGATTCAGTGTCTGGTGAGGTCCTAGTTCATCATAGAAGGCCACCTTCTCACTATACCTCACATGGTGGAAGAAGTGATGGGTCTCCTCTGGGTCTCTGTTTACAAGGGCACTAACCCCATCTGTGAGGGCTTCACCCTCATAACTTATTCACTTCCCAAAGACCCCACTCTTAATAAATCACATTGGGGGTTAGGATTTCAACATATGAGTTTTGATGAGATGTTCGGTCTATAGCACCAGTTCAGAGGGTAATTGACGTTTCCCTGAAGGAGGGAAACATATGGCCAGAAGGGGAGTGAGACTACCTTTGGCCAAAGGAACTCCAGGGTTTCTGAAATTTTTCCTACCTTTAATTAAGGATGCCGTTGGCTCTCTCAATCTATTCAGAATATGTGGGTAGCGAAGGCAGTGTGGTTTGGGGGTAGGAGGTAACACTTTATAGGATCCTCTTATAATGGCTCCATAGAGTGTGTACCTTGGTCACTTGATGTGAAAGCGGAGATGCTCCAAGATTGGAAACATGAAAGCAAGCAGCTTTTTAGGAACTGTAAGGGCTGTGGCTTTTTGTTAAGGAAATATTTTAACCCACCCTGAAAATAGACATGCAATAACTAAAACATCCTCAACTCTCACGGAGGGCAGAGGCAGGTAAAATCCATCTGCATTAGCCTGTTTTCACGCTGCTGATAAAGACATACCTGAGACTGGGCAATTTACAAAAGAAAGAGGTTCAGTTGGACTCACAGTTCCACATGACCGGGGAGGCCTCACAATCATGGCAGAAGGTGAAAGGCACGTCTCATGTGGTGAGCAAAAGAGAGTAGAGCCAAGTGAAATGGTTTCTCCCTTATCAAATCATCAGATCTCATGAGACTTATTCACTACCATGAGAACAGCATGGGGGAAACCGCCCCCATGATTCAATTCTCTCTCACTGGGTCCCTCCCGCAACATGTGGGAATTATGGAAGTACAATTCAAGATGAGATTTGGTGGGGATACAGAGCCAAACCATATCACTATCTGAAGATGCTCATGGGGCTATTGAGATCTTAATCCCTGGCCATGTTCCATCTTTATGGATTTTTCCATGATTATATGGTCAACAGGTCATAACACATGCCCAAAATAATCTCAACTATCTTTTTAAAGTTCTCCCACCAATATCAATTTAAGATAGTAACCAATTTGTCTGTACCATGAGCAGTAGTTTCACTGAGAAATTTAGCCAATATTCATCTGAAATCATCTAGTACCACCAACAGGCCTTCTTGGAAGTGCCAGAGATTATCTGAGTAACGGTACAACCAGGCTTCTTCCATAACAGTGGATATCTTATAACGGCCTCTTTGAATCCCTCCAGGGGTTTATTCTTTAGGGGTTTAGATTAGGATCACAGCCTTTGTTAAAACGGTTTGGCATGAGGACCAAGTATTTCCTTTAGTTTCCATGGTGTCTCTTCTTGCCTAGGCCTCAGCCTTATTAATAGAAGGGAAAGGCTTCACCTCTTTAGGAAGTAGGAGTCCAGCTAAAAGCTTCTGAACTTGTCCATTTTGGATGGGGGTCCCAGTAGAAGTGAGAAACCTCCTGTTTCCAAAGCTTCCCACAGTTGTGTGCTGCTCCCAAAGCCCACCTGCTGTCTCTGTGTGCAGCCCCTCTGGACTCTCACTGTCTGATAATCTCTAGTAAGCACAGTGAGCTTGGCCATCAGGGTTGATTTTACCTCGGGAGAGGACGATATCCTTAACAAAGAAGAGAGAGTGGTGATAGCACATCCTACCTGACCACTTTCAGCTTCACTTTTGAGCTATAATCCATCCACAAATAGTATTAGGTCAGGGTTTTCCATCAAGGTCTCCAGTGAACCTAAAAAGTTACAGAAGGCTCCCTGGCTGAGGTAGCACTCCCTTCAGGCTCCCTTTCCTTGGCAGAGGCATGAGAGCAGCAGGATTCAGGGCATTGCAGCGTGAACAGTAAGGGGAGAGGAACAGAATCTCCTAAAAGGCTAATTGGCTGGCTGGGAAGTATGCATTTTCAGACAGCAGCAATGTCCGCATGGAAGCAGGAACAAGGAGGTCAAATGGGGAGACGAGAACTGTGATATGGTTTAGCTCTGTGTCCCCACCCAAATCTCATCTCAAATTGTAATCCTCATGTGTCGTGGGAGGAACCTGGTGGGAGGTGACTGGATCACAGGAGTGCTTTCCCATGTTGTTCTTGTGATAGTGAGGGAGTTCTCACAAGATCTGATGGTTTAAAAGTGGCAGTTTCCACTGAGTTCTCTCTCTCCTGCCACCATATTAGAGGTGCCTTGCTTCTCCTTCACCTTCTGCCATGATTGTAAGCTTCCTGAGACCTCCCCAGCCATGTGGAACTGTGAGTCAACTAAACTTCATTATAAATCACCAGTTGCAGGTAGTATCTTTATAGCAGTGTGAAAATGGACTAATACAAACCAGTTCATCAGAAGCCTCAAAAAGTTTTCAGTGTCAGCTATTGTCCTAAGACAAGGAGAATAAGCCTCTGCACCCAGATCAAGGGTAAAGCGATAGTGAGTCTAGGATCTTTGATGGTTCCCAGGAAGTTGAATAAAAACCCCAAGCACTTGCGCAGATTGCTCCTGCAAAACCGACCATGGGAACCTTTGCAGTTAGGGATGCCAAGGGAAGGGGCCATTGAAGAGCCTTCTCCAGGTCCCAGAGGCCTGTGCATGTTTATGCTCCCAAAGCAAAGGATCTCTTACTGAGTCCTTAGTCAATTCACAAAAAAAAAGTGTAGTAATTTTAGAAAAATCTGGCACTTATTGCAGTATCCAATGAAACCTAGAAATCCTCTCGATTGTCATTCTGTGAGAGATTTGGAATCAACTTGGGTAGTCTCCTTAGATAGGGCATGTCCTGAATAATAAACTATGTTTGGGCAAAATGGTAACATGTCTTCTGAAACATTATGTCCCTTTTCTACCAAGGCTGAGAGAAAGTCAATGGAATCTCTTTTGGAGGCTTCTTTGTTCTCTGAGAAATGTAGGAAATCATCTATATATAGTATCAGAACCAAATCCATGGAAATTTAGATCTTTTATGTTTTTTTTTCTTTTTTCTTTTTTTTTTTTTTTTTTGAGACAGGGTCTCACTCTGTCACCCTGAGTATTTCAGGCTGGAATGCAGTGATGCAGTCATAGCTCACTGCAGCCTCAACCTCCTGGACTCAAGTGATCCTCCCACCTGAGCCTCCCAAAGTGCTGGGATTACAAGCATGAGTCACTGCACATAGCCATCTTTTAGGTCTTGATTGAGGACCTGCAAAAAATAGGAGGGAGTTTCATTGAGACTCTAAGGCATAACTTAGAGTATACTCTTGTCCTACCTAGGTGAGGACGAAGGGTACTGAATGTCTCTATGCGGGGTCACGCCGAACAAGACAAAGAATCTCTATCATGACGGCAAGTGGCTTCAGGAGGGGTTGACAGCAGCAAGGGGTTTGGGTTAGGAGCCACTGGGAAGCAAGAGATGACAATTTTCTTGATGGCCTTCAGACCTTGAAAAATCGACATCCTCATCCATTTGGTTTCTTCACTGGCAGAACAAGAGCATCAAGAGCTAGTGAAGTGCATGAGAAGGCCTTTGGATCCAAGGCCTTCAAAGATTGGTGTCAGCCCTTTGTTTCTGGCTTCAAGGAATATGGGGGAAGTTTGGGTTACAGTGTGGTAGAAGAGTTGTTGGGAAAAGGTAGGGCATCTGGGCACAGGGGAGAGGAGGAAGGAGTTGATGGAGGTGTGGAAGGAGAGAAACAGGAGAGGACAAGGGGGAGGAGGAGGGCTAGACACAGGGGGACACGGAGGGCAGGCGGCTGAGGGGCTGTTTGTCAAGTCAGTCATTAGCATTGGCCAGACACTCTCTTAGCGAAATACTTTTTTATTCACAAATTAATTTGGAGGCCTCTGCATTTAGGCCTGGGGAATCTTATTCATTTTCTTCTATAAAGAATCTCTGAAATGAACAATGTTTTTCAAGCCAAATGTTCCCAGAGTTGCCACTGAAGACCCAAGTCACCCTTGGTGAAGTTTTGCCATTTAGAAAGATCAGCATGAGAACTGGGACCATGAGAAGCATAAGTCTTTCCTGGAAGAGCAGAGGATTAAACTGTGGATGCCCTGTGAGCTGGTGACGGGCAGCAGGCGTGTCATGCCAGTGCACAGTGTGTCTCAGGTCCCCAGCCTGTGGGCCGGCTTCCTCCAAAAACAGACCCAGGACCCAGCACCAGACCCCCACCCCCAAGCAGAAAACCAGAGAGAATGTTCTAAAAGCCAAGTTCTCAGGACAAAACCCCTGGACAGCAGAATCTTGCCCAGTTTCCCTGGTGATCCACAGCCAAGTTCATGGATGTGAACAAGGGTCCAGTAAGAGCTGCAGACTCGCCTGTCTGTGAGGCTGACCCATGTGCCCCTCATGCTTCTCGTTACTATGATGAACACCACGTTGAGAAAGCACAGCACTGTGCTCAAGATGCAAAGGAAACCATAGACAAAGAACTAAGGGCAGTTGGGAGAATGATGCATGAACTGTAGGGAATACTAATAAATAGATATAAATAGATAATAAATATATATAAATAAATATTAATAAATATATAGTTGTGTGTCAAGCACAAACAACCAAATAAAATTTCTGAAGCCAAAAAGTACAATCACGGAAATGAAAAATTCAACAGAGAGGCACAGCAGCAGATTTGATTAAGCAGATGAAAGGATCAGCAAACTTGAATATAGGGCAATTGAAATTATCCAGTCAGAGGAGCAGAAAGAAAAAAGAATAAAGAAAAATGAGGCCAGGTGCAGTGGCTCATGCCTATAATTCCAGCACTTTAGGAGGCCAAGGTCAGAGGATCATTTGAGGCCTGGAGTTTGAGACTAGCCAGAGCAACAGAGTAAGGCCCTATCTCTACAAAAAATTAAAAAGTAAATTATCTGGGCATGGTGGCATGCAGCTATAGTCCTACATATTCAGGAAGCTGAGGTGGGTGGATCACTTGAGCCCAGGAGTTTGAGGTTACAGTGAGCTATGATTGTGCCACTGCACTCCAGCATGGACAACAGAGCAATACCCTGTCTCTACAAAGGAAAGAAAAAAATGGGGGCCAGGTATGGTGACTCACGCCTGTAATCCCAGCACTTTGGGAGGCTGAGGCAGACGGATAACAAGGTCAGGAGATCAAGACCATCCTGGCTAACACGGTGAAACCCCGTCTCTACTAAAAATACAAAAAATTAGCTGGGCATGGTGGCAGGCACCTGTAGTCCTAGCCCTAGCTACTTGGGAGGCTGAGGCAGGAGAATGCTGTGAACCCAGGAGGTGGAGCTTGCAGTGAGCCAAGATCATGCCACTGCACTCCACCCTGGGCAACAAAGCAAGACTCCGTCTCAAAAAAAAAAAAAAAAAAAAAGGAAAGAGAAAATAATGGCCAAAAAACTTCTCAAATTTGATGAAACACATGAATCTACATATCCAAGAAGCTCAATGAACTCCAAACAGGATAAACTCAAAGAGATTCACAATGAGACACACTACAATCAAAATACCAAAAGCCAAAGATAACGAGAAAATCTTGAATGCAGCCAGAGAAAAGCAACTTGTAACATACAAGTGATCTTTAATAAGATTAACAGCCAATTTATCACCAGAAACTATGGAGGCCAGAAGCAGTGGGATGATATGTTTTACATTACTGAAAGAAAAAAAACTGTCAAGTAGCAATTTTATATCTGGCAAAACTATTCTTCAAAAATGAAGTAGAACTCAAGATATTCCCAGATAAACAGAAGCTAACCATTTATCACAAGTAGACCTTAGCTACAAAAAATGCTAAAGCGAACACAAGGTCAAACAAAAGAAATCTAGATGGCAACTCAATGTTATACAAACAAATAAAGATCTCTAGTAAAAGTAAATATGTAAGTAAATATAAAAGCTAGTATTATTGTATTGTTCGATTGTAACTCCAATTTTTGTTGCCTATGTGACTCAAAGGACAAAAGCATAAAACAATAATTATAAATCCGTCTATGCTAATGGTCACACACATATAAATATGTAATTAATGGCAGCAACAATGTAAAGTAGGAGATGAATCTGGATAGGAGTAGAATTAATGTATGCTGTTGAAGCTATGTATCAATTTAAACTAGATTGGTATAAATTTAGGATTTAACTCTAATCCTAATAATAACCACAAAGAAAATAACTATATGGAAAAGAAAAAAGGGGGAAATCAAAATTGTTCAAGCCCAAAAGAAGGCAATATTGGAGGAATTAAGGAATACAATTAAGGAAATATAGAAAACAAATAGCAAAATGGCAGAAGTAAATTCTTCATTATCAGTAATCACATTAAATGTAAATGGATTAAATTCACCAATTAAAGGGCAGAGGCCGGCAATATAAATTTTAAAACATGATCCAAGTATATGCTGCCCACAAGAGACTCACTTTACACCCAAGACAAAAGTTAAAAGTGAAATGATGGAAAAAATTGCACACAAAGAGCAACCAAAAGAGCTAGAATGGCTATATAAATATCATAGCAAACAGATTTAAGTAAAACATAGTTATGAGAAAAAATAGGATGTTATATATTGATAAAAGGGCCAAGTCATCAATAAAATATAACAATTATAAATATAAGCATATATGCATCAAACAATGGAGCTCCAAAACATATGAAGCAGACATTGACAGAATTGAAGGGAGAAACAGTTCTACAATAATAATTAGAAATTTCAATACCCCATTTTCAATAATGAGTGGAATATATAGACAATCAATAAAAAATAGAATGTAAACACTATAGACGAATTAGACCTAACAGACACATAGAGAATACTCCATCCCACAACAGAACATAAATTATTCTCAAGTACAGACTGACCATTAAGTTTTTAATAAATAATAAATATCTGTTCTTTAGATCAGTTGGCTACTGGTAAAAAATATATATAATGATTCATTTGGGCCTTTGAATCTACATGCTACCTTTATTTCTAGTATTTCTAATGTGCTTTGCACTCAGAATTCAGTATAGTGTCAAGCAGAAACAAGCATTTCCTTGCGTCTACAGTTTCTGCATGTGATTGAAGTCCATGTAGAATGATTGTCAATAAGGAAAAAAACTGTATTTAAACTAAAATTATGCTGTTGCTTCCCCACTTGCTAATTTTTTGATGGAAGGAAATACTGCTCATATGAGAGGTTGGGAAAGTGAGACTTTGATCAGTCCACTGTCTCTACCAATGCTGGCAAGTTTATTATAGAAATTAAATATGGTAATAGAAAAGAAGGTATATTACTTTTACATTGCTCATAAAATTTTTCTACTCTAAAGAGCAAATTCAAATTTTGATATGATTGTCTTTATGCTGAGGCTACATTACTATAAATTAGGTTAGAGTAGGGAAGCAGATTAGAAGATTTAAAATGAGACAAAATAGAAATTTTCTTTTCCTTTATTTTCTTTTATCCCTTTTATCCCCTTTGTAGTAATTCTTGTTTATTAGCTCCTAATAAATTATATAATCTTTCAGATAGTTTATATCTGAACATTTCATCCAAATAGTAAAGTGAAACAAAAACAATGCCTTTTATGCTGACTTATTCACCTTTTTCTAATAGAGATTTTGTCACATCTTGTTAAGCATTCAACTCACAATTACTGAGCATCACTGCTCCTTGTTATAGAGAAGGCAGTCAGTGAGAAGGACAGACAAGATAATTCATGCTGACAACAAGCAATAGATGTTTATACTGGATCTTCTAGGAGAAGCAGGATGGGGAGGGGAAAAACATAGGAAAACTTTTCCTAGAGAAGATGAGACCTGACTTGAATCTTGAAAAAGAAATAGGGCTTTAGACCATCAGACTAGAATAAATGCCTTCAAGGCAAAGGGTTAGCATATGTAAAGACAGGTATGCTGCTGTCTATGGCTACACACACACATTCCTTAGAATTGCTGGCAGTTCACTTGCATCTCAAAGAAATGTTATTTTCTTCTTTATTTCATGTGTGCAGAGAAGCTTTAGTTACACATGAAATGAGTTACCTTTCTCTAGAGCTCTTCGTACTCAATCAGGAAGCACTAACTAGGCTTTGCTCTGGAATGCTGGATCAGGGATGCCCAGCAGAGAACCACCTGCAGGCTGGGGCAGAAGTGTCAAATTGGGCATGTGCAACGGTAGTCCCTTATGAAGGAGAAGTGGTTTATATGAGTTCTGCAAGGATACTAGTGCTCCCTTCATTAATATGTGAATTAGTCTGTTGTCACATTGCTATAAAGAACTACCTGAAACTGGGTAGTTTATACAGAAAAAAGGTTTAATTGACTCACAGTTCCCCAGGCTGTACAGGAGGCATGGCTGGGGTGGGGGTCTCAGGAAACTTACAGTCCTGGCAGAAGGCAAAGGGGAAGCAAGCACATCTTCACATGACAACAGGAGGAAGAGCAAAGAGGAAACCCTACGCATTTTTAAACAACCAGCTTTCATGAGAACTCACTCACTATCATGAGAACGGCAAGGGGGAAATCTGCCTTCATGATCCAGTCACCTCCCACCAGGTCCCTCCCCTAACACTGAGGATTACAATGCAACATGAAATATGGGTGGGGACACACAGCCAAACCATATCAATATGTTTCTCCATGCTTTCATAAAGACGGTGCTCAATACTCTCTTAGCAGAACCTAGTGAGAAGATGCTTGAGCAGGACTCACTTGATAAATCGACATCATTTATATCTCCTTAAGCCTTTAAATTATTTCCTCTACACTAAATCAAGTTATGGATCTCAACTTCATTTAATGTGGCCACAAACTACTCCAGCTATATTTTTCTAAAAGAATTCTAATTTGCATGTTTGTAATCTGTTCTAGAGAGTGAGCGAGGGCCTGACCCATTGCTTTTCCTAAGCAATGGATGGATGGGAACCCCTACTCCCAGGAGGAGTCCTAGCTCTTTAGGAGCAGTGCTGCCAAGAACAAAGGATGCCAGGTGTATTCATCCTTTCTCACATTGCTCTAAAGAAATACCTGAGACTGGATAATTTATAAAGAAAATAAGTTTAATTGGCTCACGGTTCTGCAGGCTGTACAGGAAGCATGATGCTGACATTTGCTTGGCTTCTGGGGAGGCCTCAGAAAACTTACAATCATGGTGGAAGGTGAAGGGGGAGCAGGAACGTCTTACAGAGCAGGAGCAAGAGAGAGAGCGAGAGGGGAGGTGCTGTACACTTTTAAACAACAAGATCTTGAGAGAACTCACCATTGTGAGTATGGTGCTGAGGGGATGGTGCTAAACCATTCATGAGAAATCCACCCCCATGATCCAATCATCTCCCACCAGTCCTCACCTCCAACACTGGGGATTAAAATTCAACATAAGATTTGGACAGAAACACAGATCCAAACCGTATCTCCAGGTCCATCAACTAACGAAGCAAACACAGTCATTCCCAGCTACTCACACTAACACATGGAGTCCAGAATATCTGCCAAGAACACCTGTATCAATAAATTCAGCCCAATCTAGCAGTTTTCCTCCTTCTCTAATACCAATAAAATTCATTTTTACACACTTTACTCATGTTTCTACTGATAACTAGGACAAATCATTTTTTTTGTTTTTGTTTTTTGAGACAGGGTCTTGCTCTGTCACCCAGGTAGGAGTGCAGTGGCATGATCACGGCTCATTGCAGCCTCGACCTCCCAGGCTCAGGCAATCCTCCTGCCTCAGCCTCCTGAGTAGCTGGAACCACAGGTGTGCACCACCACACCCGACTAATTTTTAAATTACATGTAGAGATGGGATCTATGTTCCTCTGGTTTGTCTTTAATTTCTGGGCCCAAGCAATCTTCCCCCTCAGCCTCCCAAAGTACTAGGATTATAGGCATGAGCCAATGCACCTGGCCAGAAAAAATGTTGTGTAAGCCTCTTTCCCCCAGTCAGATTTTGCATTCATCCCCCTTGGTGTGCAGGGATCTGACTGTGGTGATGGGTCTGGAGGCAGCAAGAGGTTTGGGGTTTGCTTTGAGAATGACCTGCTCTTGCAAGCTAATTGTCTCAATGAGAACATTACAAAGTCTTCCACAAGGGCAGGTTGATCCACTCAGGTGGGAAAAGAGCATTGGCTTCTAACAGCAAAAGGAAGATGATGTGGAATTTGAGGTTCCAGTTTCTCATTTGCATCACAATCCATCCAGTGATTCCCATTCCAATTCTTAGAGCCCTGCTCTTTTCCAATCAATGTCCTAACTTTCCAGGAAAATGCCTGGAAAGGCTGTGATATCAATTTGTGTTGTTCTTCAACACCCAGAAGGATAAAATTGGGTTGGAACACAGAGAAATGGCTTTCCAGCTTGGGGCCCAGCCTGCTTGCCTTTCACTCCAAATCAGAACAGTTTATGAAAGTTCCACTGACCTAGCAGGCATCCTTAGGACTCTGCACACAAGAAATCCATGCCTAGGGATTTTCAGGTAAAGGACATTGAGTCATTTCCCCATCAGCACTTCCAAGGTTCCAGTCTCTCTAGGGCACTTTACCATTTCCATTTTAGGCCCCTTTTCCTGCTCTTATTACTGTCAAAAAAGTTTCTAGGTGGGCATGGTGGCATGTAGCTATAATCCCAGCTACTCAGGAGTCTGAGGTGGGAGGATCGCTTGAGCCTAGGAGTTTGAGGGTGCAGTGAGCCATGATCATGCCACTGTACTCCAGCCTGGGTGAGGGAGCAAAACCCTGTCTCTTTTAAGAGAAAGCAAGAATGTTTCTAGCTCTGAGCTCTCCTTTCTGGATCCTTCACCTCATTTATGTTCCCATTACCACTTTCTGTTTCCACTCTATGGGGAGTTATCTGGACAACCCCAAAGGGCCCCTCATCCCTCAGGGGATCTTCATGGGGCTTCTCTTAGAGATTTGCAGTAAGTTTCCCTTAGAAACTCAGAGAAGTTCTGCAATTTTTTTAAGAACACCTTTTTAACGTGTCAATTCATATTTTGTTTGATTTAGTACTTTCAAAGCCAGTATAAGATCTGATCCTTTTTAGAAAGGTAGTAAAATGAAGAGACCCTATGTGAACAAATTAGACATAGTGGGAAAGACATAATTGTTACTGTACTTATCCCTTTCAAAGGGGAAGTACAGAGTTATTCAGAGAAGAGGGGAAGGAGACAGGTTCCAAGACGGTCTGGTGTTTCAGAGCACAGCACTGATGGCTTAGATGGGAGAAGCTAACTGCAGGCAGGACACTCACAGCCTAGAGACACCAAGGTGGTAATTCGCACCTACATCGTGAATAGCAGCTAAGAGTGAATTGCAACGTGTAGAGTAGAAACAGCCTGGGACAGGCTCGAGGTCAAGAGAACAAACAGATTTAGAAAAGCAGAGCTCAGTCAGTGTTGCCCGTGCAGCTTTACCTTAGTGGGAGTGTTTTGCTTGCAAAAGGAGAGTAAAAACAGGTTGTTCTCCAGACAGCTTGTTGCCAGTAAGACAGTGAGCGCTCCTCTCCCCTCGACTGCCTGGGCTCCCCAACCAGCATCTCAGATGCAGCACGTGCTCTGGTGCCCAAGAGGATTCGTCAAGTCAGTGGTTGTCTGGAAATTTCACACCCTTTGATAATAACAGCTCATCTTCGAGTGTGCCCCGCCTGCCTGCACTGTGCTGCCCCGTGTCAGCCACAGGCCATGGCCTGGCTGAGGTTGCACAGGTGATGCTCTGCCATTTCATTTCGGCTCATGCCACAAACAAGTGCTCTTTTCACGGCCCACATAACGCCATATTCTTCACACTTCTGTGCTTTTTCTTAGTGATTTTGCTGTTTAAAATGACCCCAAGCCCAGTGCTGACGTACTGTCTAGCATTCTAAGAGCAAGAGGCTGTGATGTGCCGCACAGAGAAAATGCGTGTGAGATAGCTTTATTCAGGTGTGAGTTCCAGTGCTGCTGGCCATGGACACAGTGTTAGTGGGATCACCAACATCTATTCAAAAAGGTGTCTTTAAACAGGAACACGCATAAGCAAGGTTATGTACTGATTGGTTGATGAAAATGTTGTGACCAGAGGCTCGCGGGAACCCAGCCCTGTATTTCCCCAGAAGCAAGGGCTCTGTATTCACAAATTCAGTGTTTAGGTGACTTTATAGAACTAACGGTGGCAAATCACAAGAATCAACTGCATCTGCCTCCATTTTGCTCCACAGAGAAGCAAAGTGACAAGGAGGGTACATAGAAAACAGCCAGTACCCTCCAGTCCCACACAAGCTGGTGTCCAGGGGCAGAGTGGCTTGTGCTAAGCCTCATCCCAGCCCCACTCAGATTTCCTTTGCGTTTCTGGTGATTCCCTCCTGTTTTCTCTGGTCCTCCAGAGTACAGTCTGTCCAGGGGCAGAGTGGCTTGTGCCAAGCCTCATCCCAGCCCCACTCAGATTTCCTTTGTATTTCTGGTGATTCCCTCCTGTTTTCTCTGGTTCTCCAGAATACAGTCTTCCAAGCTGTTTTAATCAGATTCATTCCCACCTTGATGAAGAACTAGTGAAACATTTGAGATTACTGACCTCCTAGTGGTCTTCAAATTCTTTAAGGTGAATACACCTGTAGGCTCAGTGTTTTGGGAGGCCAAGGAAGGGGGATTTGTTGAGTCCAGAAGTTTGAGACCAGCCTGGGCAACATAGCAAGACCTCACCTCTACCACAAAACAAAACAAAACATTTTGAGCCCAAAAAAAAGTCATTGTTTAAAAAATTGACTCATACATACTATAACCTAGATTCCCAAATTTAAAAAAGACAATTCACATTTCTCATATGAGGTAGAGAAGGGGAATTAATGTTTCATTCTCACACTGTATGATCAATTGAATAATTTGCCTCTGTGGGTCCTGTGGATCCAGGTCTTCAGCTGAGGCCCCTGGCAGCCTGCAAACCTTCCAGCCACCAGGCTCCTGAAGCAGCACAATCCACTGTCTGCGGCTCCTGAACACTGCTCCTGCCAGCAACGCTGATGGCGGATGGTGTGATGCCAACGCAAAATGGCTGTTGGTGGAAACACATTAGCTGTAATTACCAATTGTCACAGGTCTTTCTTTGAAAGGAATCTTTTACACAAAATCCAATATTACCATCAGCCTCTCCTTGGTTTCCAACATGCTCAGGTTAGCCACAGTGATCCCAACTTCTGTTTCGTGTCACCTCTTGGCATACACACCCAAAATGTCAACTCCTATGGGAACAAACACTAAGCAAAGTGCAAGACCATGGGAGGCGTTCATCACAAGATGGCGGACTCATGTGAGACCATGGAAGGCTCTCATCACAAGATGGCAGACTTGGATTTTGGCTGAATGTGTGGTGCAATTTGGAAAGAATGCTTTCGATTCCCTTTTACTGCATATGTCAGAACAATTTCCTGTTAACTAATATGATGTTCTTACTTTAATTTTAGTATGTTTTAGTACAAATATCTAGGAACAAATTCTTCAGTTGAACAATCTGAGAAACAAATTGCTCAACTGATCCAAGGTCTGTCATTGTCTCATTCTACAGATAAGGAAATTGCAGCTCAGAGAGACCAAGAAGATTGGGAGACAAGGGTCTTACTCTACGAGTGCCACAGCCTTCCAACACCAGACTTCAGCACCAAAACAGGGCCTGGCGTGGCCAGGCATGGCAGAGCAAAAACCAGGCTCCTGACAAACTCTCACACAAACTGGAGGAGGGATTTGGAGGGACAGTTAAGACCCAAACTCCAGTTTCAGCAAGTCTGCATCACAGTTTTACAATCTCATCTTTGACCTTTTTCTTCCTTCATATCTAATTTATCTTCATTTTCTGGGTTTTGTACAAGTTCTCAGCCATCATTAAATCACATTACAACTTCACCTACCACATCTTCTCTCCTTCCTCTTCCACCTTTGAGATACTTTCTTCCCTTCCTGTCATATAGACTTCTGACACCATGAAACAGTCTTCCCAAGTTGCCTGCTGTGATTAAAATAACTTTTAACTCCTCGGACACCACCTCTCTGCTGCTCCCTTTTTGCTGTTCTCTTCCATCAAGTGCTGGTTCCAAGCACTAAAAACAAACTCATATTCAGAAGTAAATTTTGTTCATTAATATACCAGGACACTCTTCCATTTCAGTTTGTTTTCTAAAAGACCACATAAAACTGCTGCTTTCTGAATTGTTTAAGGGGAAAGTTCACAATTGCATTTTAAAATAAAATAAAATGAGGCTCACATTGAGAACTCAGACTCTGAGGTTCTGCTGGGTAGGCAGCTCCCACACAGCAGGAATGTGTTCAACACACGCAGGCCAGGCACAGGCACAGCTGCATTTGTGTTCATCGTCCACAGAATGCACTGCCAACGAAGACGAATGTGAAATGAGGGCCCGGAACCTTTGAAGCTGGTAATTCACAAAAATTCCAACTATATATTTTGTATGGAAAACAAGGCGAAACTGTATAATACCTAATTCAGAACTTGTCCCTTATAATTGTCTCTTTTTTTTTGAGACGGAGTCTCACTCTGTCACCCAGGCTGGAGTGCAGTGACCGGATCTCAGGTCACTGCAAGTTCCGCCTCCCAGGTTTACGCCATTCTCCTGCCTCAGCCTCCCGAGTAGCTGGGACTACAGGCGCCCGCCACCTCACCTGGCTAGTTTTTTGTATTTTTTAGTAGAGACGGGGTTTCACCGTGTTAGCCAGGATGGTCTCGATCTCCTGACCTTGTGATCCGCCCGTCTCGGCCTCCCAAAGTGCTGGGATTACAGGCTTGAGCCACCGCGCCCGGCCAATAATTGTCATATTTTTAATAAATTTTACTCCTTTTCCTAAAAAAGCGGAATGCTTGCCATTTTTCAAACATGCACTTATCTTTTAAGATAGAAATGGTTTCCCCACACCTCTGTCCACCCTCACATATTTTATGCGCAGCCTCATTCGTGCGATGCAATGTGAGGTTTCTCTTAGGTGGACTCTCACTTCTCTTCACTTCCTCAGTGATTTTCTCCTATCCTTCTCTTTGGTTTTACTGTTCTTTAGTGCTAAATTATAAAATTAGAAGTAAAAGTGTTGTCTGGCCTTGCCCTGGTACACTGCTAGTGCTCACCAATAAATATGAACCGACTCCGTTTTGTCTGCGTGTGGTTTTGGGTCAGGGCTGCTCTTTAGCCATTCTGGGATCAGCTGTCCCTTGATAGCTGCCTGAGGGGCTAGGGAACACTCTGGAGGGTGTGGTGCGAGGAGCAGCCCATGGTTGAGAATGAATCCCTATTTTTGTGTCAGCTCTGATACCTGCTGGGTCAGGCGACCACATCCGACCAAAATCACGGGCTTTCTTCCTCTCTCCAGCTACGTAAATGATAACCACGCATCCAAATGTCACCTTAAAAACCCCAGAGCCTTGGTCTTGCTGTTAAAAGAGCTAATTGTGTCCTTGGGCACTAGCTGCCTTCATTCTCAAGGTACAGAGGAAATCGGTGAGGCCAGCCTTGGAAGACCCCCGGGTGGGGTGCAGTGTGGGTGCCTTCCTCTCGGCTCAGCCCCTCCCTCCTTCCTTCTCCACTTCTCAACTCTTTCACAGCCAGGAAGGGCCCCTGTACTCAATTTCTTTGTCCTGTCCTAGTAACTCCACTGTTCAACAACTCCATTTTTTTTTCCGGTGTTCTGCATCCTGTTTTTATTGTTGTGTGGCAGATCCCCACCGTAGAACATAATTGCAAGTACTCGGTGGTGCAAAAGAGCAGTTAGTACCTAAGTACAGATGGGAAACACGATTCTTTTGTTTTAAGTAAATACTTAAACATTGCTCAGGTCCTAAAGCATCTGGACTCTAGGTCTGAGTAGCGGAGTGCGTCTCCTGTGGGCCCGCAGGGACCCCTGGATTCCCTCCCTGCAGGGATCAAGATATGGAACTGGAGCCACAGCTGGATCACAAGACGTCCCTTTTCTAGAGCGTTTCCCGGCCCTCTACAGGCAGGATCCGGCAGGAAAAAGATGATCGGAATTTCTCGAAGGTCAATGGTCTGCACAGCTGAGGATTCTGTGTGGTTCTCTTGGTTCCCTTGGTGTCTGGAGGAGGCCGAGGCCCTTAGATGACCTTTCAGCTCCTCGCACAGGACCAGCACGAGGGGCCCCCGGCCTCTGAGGACGCTGGCCCAGTGCCCTGGAAGAAGGCCTTGTCCCCTCGTCTTTAAAGGTCTTCCCCCAACAGCCGAGGGTGTCATGTACGTGATGTGAGCTCCTCTGAGCCCAGGCTGCGTCATCGTCTGCCGCGCCATGTGGAAGGGGTGGGAGCTGCGGCCACGGTGGTCACCCAGCTCCCCACCACGGGCACACTCTTGGCATCCGGGAGCTCGCCCTTGGCTGAATTCTTCATGCTGAGACAGGCGGCCGGGAGATGATGGGTGCCCTGCACGGAGATGCTGAAGCCCTGGAGGCTCTGGAGCCCGTCAGACTGGGTGACCTTCACCAGGCAGTGTCCCAGGCCTCAGGACTCGGCTCTGTGCCCAACTTCCCAACATTGGCTGCCAGGCGGGTCTGGCAAAATCCTAGGGGTACAGAAAGCAAAGGGAGGTGGCACCGGCCACTGGAGGCCAGGCTGCCCACCAAGTACCTCCAGAGCCGCGTGTGCCTGTCCACGCCCTCCAGGGAACAGCTCACAAGTGAGCCAGTGAAACAATCCTTCATCCCTAGTGACCAAGAACCAGAGACAGCCAGGCCACTCACAGGAAGCACAAAGCCCCAGGAGCACCACGCCAGGAAATCTCCCCTCATGACAAAAGGAGAAGGTCTGAGGTCACCAGGAAAAATCATGAAAATCAACGAAAAGCTAAACATTTCAGGCTTTTTGTTTGTTTTTTAGAGACAGGGTTGTTGTTGCCCAGGCTGGAGTGCAGTGGTGCAATCACAGCTCACGGCTGCCTTGAACTCTGGGACTCAAGCAATTTTCCTGCCTCAGTCTCCCAAATAGCTGGGACTACAGGCGCGTGCCACCAGGCCCGGCTACTTTTTTTTTTTTTTGAAGATTGGGTATGTTGCCTCGGCTGGTGGCCAACTCCTGACTGACCTCAAGCAATTCTCTGCCTCAGCCTCCCAAAGTGCTCAGATTACAGGCATGAACCACCACACCTGGCCCTTCAGTTTTCTTTAAGAGGCATATTCCAGATAAACATATTAGAATATTTCAAAAGCATTGGTTTGTGTCAAAATCATTTTTCATTTTTTCAGAACACAGTCTATAAGCAACAAAAAGACAAATGCCACCATGGTCCAAATGTGCCCCCAAATGCATGTGTTGAAATGTGATTGGCAAAGTGATAGTATTAACAGGTGGGGCCTTTAGGGGTGACTGAGTCACATAGGCAGAGCCTTCAGGAATGGGATTTGTTACTTTATGAAAGGGCTGGTGGGAACTAGGCAGGTCCTTTTTCCCGTCCGCTTTCCACCGTGTGAGGACACAGCATCCCTTCCCCACAGAGGACACAGCAACAAGGGGCCATCCTGGAGGCAGAGAGCAGCCCTCCCCAGACCTCAGAGCTGCAGGGCCCTGATCACAGTCTTCCAGCCTCCAGAACTGTGAGAAATAAATTTATATTTTTTATAAGTTATCCAGTCTCAGATATTTTATTATAATATAACAGCATAAACAGATCAAGACAGAAGCCCGAGTACAATCACTCAACTGTGGAGTTTCAACTGTGGAGTTTGTTCGCTTTCTTTCTTTTCTTCCTTTCTTTCTTTCTTTCTCTTTCTTTCCTTCCTTCCTTCCTTCCTTCCTTCCTTCCTTTCTTTCTTTCCTTTCTTTCTTTCTTTTCTTTCTTTCTTTCTTTTTCTTTCTCTCTCTCTCCCTCCCTCCCTCCCTCCCTCCCTCTCTCTCTCTCTCT
>NW_016826382.1:210412-231784 GCF_001698545.2 Rhinopithecus bieti
GATCTCAGCTCACTGCAAGCTCCGCCTCCCGGGTTTACGCCATTCTCCTGCCTCAGCCTCCCGAGTAGCTGGGACTACAGGCGCCGCCACCACGCCCGGCTAGTTTTTTGTATTTTTTAGTAGAGACGGGGTTTCACCGTGTTAGCCAGGATGGTCTCGATCTCCTGACCTTGTGATCCGCCCGTCTCGGCCTCCCAAAGTGCTGGGATTACAGGCTTGAGCCACCGCGCCCGGCCTCATGGTGTTCTTTCTATTGACATTCTTATTATAAAGCTTTCACAGTCACATAAAGGCCAGGCTGCAGGACTGAGGAAGACAGGGAGGGAGCCTCCAGAGCAGCGGTCCTCGGCCTCTTTGGCACCAGAGATGGGTTTGTGGAAGACAATTTTTCCACTGACAGCAGGGACAGGGGATGGTTTTGGGGTGACTCAAGTGCATTACATTTATTGTACACTTTATTTCCTTGTTATTACATTATAATATATAATAAAATAATTACACAACTCACCACTACGTAGACTCAGTGGGAGCTTGTTTCCCTGCACCTAGACGGTCCCATCTGGGGGTGACGGGAGACAGTGACGGGTCATCAGGCATTAGATTCTCATGAGGAGAATGCAGCCTAGATCCTTGCAGGCACAGTTCATGACAGGGTTCATGCTCCTACGAGAATCCACCGCACCACAGACATGACAGGAGGCAGAGCTCAGACAGTAGCACCAGTGATGCAAGCGGCTGCAAATACAGAGGAAGCTTCACTCAGTCTCCCACTGCTCACCTCCTGCTGTGCAGCCCAGTTCCTAACAGGCCACGGACGGGTAGCAGTGCTTGGTTAGGAACCCCTGCTCTACAGCATTCCATCAGAAAAGGAGCGAGGCAGCCGCTGCTCCACACAGCAGAGGAGGAGTGGCAGTGCTCTGGGACTCGGAATGGCACACAGCAGAGTGGACCCAGAACTGAGGACAAAGCACAGCGCAGAGACAGGCCCGACTCTCAACAGCCCGACTCACAACGGGTCAGCTTTACGACAGCATGAAAGCCATCTGCTTTCAGTAACACCCCCCCTTACAAGGGGTCTTACGGGGGGTCCTGTCAGCGTAGACGCCATAGAAGTGGAGGAGCATCTGTGTGGTGCAGAGAGCTTTCCACTCAGGGATGCTAAGCAAAAGCCACGGTAGCCTGCAGTGCGTTACCGGGAGACACTCATGACAATGTCCTTGTTCACAGAGTCTACATCACAAAACATCTAATTTTAGTGATACTCTCCCCAGTCAGACACAAAACTTCCACACGTACTTACTTCACTCCAGTCATGATCTTAATGAACCAGTTTTCACTGAGAAATACCAGAGCACAGCCCTCACGTAATGCTCACTTGGGAACACCCTAGGCAACGCTCCACATTCGGGACTACTTCAAAACAAAGAACACTTACGTACAAAATCCCCTACACTTCTGTGACAACAGACATCGGCCTCCAATGCCGAGAAAATTACGTGAGCTACCATTTCCCTTTCAGCCCATCTTAAAGGAGACAGGAGCGGTGTGTTCCTGTCAGAAACCAGCAGCTCCAGGCTGGGCACCACCGCTCACTCCTATAGTCCCAGCACTGTGGGAGGCCGAGGTGGGAGGATCACTTGAGGCCAAGAGTTGGAGACCAACCTTGGCAACACAGCAAGACCCCGTTTCTAAAAAAAAAAAAAAGTTAGCCTGGCACGATGGTGCGCACCTATCATCCCAGCTACTTGGGAGGCTGAGGTGAGAGGACGAATTGAGCCCAGGAGGTCAAAGGTGCAGTGAGCCATGAGTGCACCACTCACTTCAACCCAGGTGACAGAGCCAGACCGTGTCTTCAACAACAACAAAAGTGCCAGCTCCAAGCCCTGTCTTGGTTTTTCCCATTTTACTCTGAGAGACTAGCTGGCAGCGATGGTGATCCCACAGCACCCTGGCCATCCCTGCTTGCACCCAGGTCCTCCTGGACAGGTCCACAGAGCCTCACATGCACAGAGCCTCACTTGTGCCAAAGGTGAAGCACACAGGCCCTGGGCTCTCCTTACGCTCGGACACCAGCCAGCTTCAGGGCCACTTGGGATTACTTTCTGTACAAAGAAAGGGCGGCTAGGATATAAGGCTACTCCCAGCCCTGAAAGATAGTTTCAACTTTGGGGAGGCGGCATTTAATGTGTTTCAAAACCTTAAAGCCAGTCCACAAAAAGGTCCAACTGGATCCATAAATGGGACACCTGTCATTGGATCACAAACTTCTCAACAGCCCAGAGTCTGCAGAATATCCCTCAAATCTGTCGGCAAGCAGAACAGCACTCAGAGTAGGTGAGCAGGGGCTTGCCGCCGGGCGCCGGCCTGCAGGTTTGCACAGGGGTGTAGGCAGCACAGTGAGCCCTCGGTGTGCACAGTGGTCCAGGCAGCACCATGCACCCTCCTGGGAGTGACCAACTGAGGCTAGTGTGGCAGCGATGAACACAAATGCAGGCTTTGTCCATGACTGGCTGCCCCCTCACCTCAAGATCAAAGCTGCAAACCCTGGATCCACCTACAATGCTGCTGTTGGTGATATATTCAGAGCTTTCAGTCCAGACTTCTTGCTTTTCCATTTAAATGTAAGTCTTTGTATTGTAATACCTTGGGTATCCCAAGGTTTAGTCTTGTGAAATTTACCTTCCCTAGAGCTGTCCTTTCGAAGTATTTGAGTTATAAATAAAGACAACAACGAAGTTTATATATTTAACCCAATAGTGGGTTCAGTACAACGTGATGCCAGTAGAGAAACATTATACATTTGTGGTAAGGAGCAACTCTCTTTATTCAAATATCTGACATGAAAAATCTGCTTTGTGTCAGCTAATATTCCACAGATATTCGGAGCGCAACTACAAAAATAACTTGCTTAGAAGTCCCTGTCTTGCCAACTAATTTTGACTGATCACAAAATGGGGCCTTCCAAAAGAAAATTTGGTTTCCAAACAGGACATTTCTTTTCAAAATTAATTAATTAATTTTAAAATTATTATTTATTTATTTATTTTTGAGACAGAGTCTCACTCTGATACCCACGCTGGAGTGCAGTGGCACGATCTCGGCTCACTGCAACCTTCCCCTCCCGGGTTCAAACAATTCTCCTGCCTCAGCCTCCTGAGCAGCTGGGACTACAGTGCATGCCACCACGCCTGGCTAATTTTTGTATTTTTAGTAGAGACAGGGTTTCACCATGTTGGTTGGTCAGGCTGGTCTCCTGACCTCATGATTCGCCCACCTCAGCCTCCCAAAGTGCTGGGATTACAGGCGTGAGCCACCGTACGCGGCCTAAAAATAGGACATTTCTTTAGAGATTTCAATAATTGTACATAATCATGGGTTCATAGAAAACTATTCCAAATTACCTAATGTACTGCTATATTTTGATACTCTTGATAATTCTTTAAAAGTCATCTTAAGATGTTTATTTCTATAGAAGTATTTTGCTCACTTCTAGTTACTATTTAGTCCATGTTGAGTTTTATTTTATACGATCATCCATTTTCCTTTATCAAACCATTCCCAAGCAAAATCAAAGAAAAACCCAGCGCAGGCTTAAGTCAAACCAGGCTGTTAAGGCAAAAAGTCGATACACGAAGAGTCCAAAGTGCTCACTGAAAATTATGCAAAGCCATTCCGAAAACATAGTGAGTGCAAATCCCATTGTTATTCATATTTTTGAGAAAACTAACTGGTGACTTCAATGATCAGCTCTTCATCCACCTTGAACGAGAGAAAGAGAAAGGAATTTACCCATGGTATTTACAAATGCCACCTAACCTAGCATTCAACATAAAAGGTGTGGTTGTGGTGGCTCACGCCTGTAATCCCAGCACTTTGGGAGGCTGAGGTGGGTGGACTGCTTAAGGCCAGGAATTGAAGATCAGCCTGGGCAACACAGAGAGACCCTGTCTCTAATAAAACAATAATCATAAAATAAAACGAAAATGAAATAAAAGAGGTATGACCAGAATGCTGTTTGCCCCCCTTACGGATTTTTCATTTCATCTACATTTTGCTTTGCAATTTGAGAATAGAAGGATCTGCCCATTTAAGAAAAACATGCCATTCTGATGTTTAAAAGGCTTGTAAAGAAAGAAATGTCCTGTACTGGGTCTATCTAGCCAAGTGGGACACAACTAAGTCCATATTGGGCCCCCAGAGAATTCAGCCCTTACTAGATATTCGCTCTTATTAATATTATTCTAGACCTGATTCTCTGAAGTTACAGAGTATTCATACTGATTTTAATATTTTAGAATTTTGTTTAAAAGGCTCATCTTCACAATACTGTTCTGGTTACAATCGGGACTTTTCCTCATTCCACTGTGCTCCCACAGAGAACGGGGTGCAGGGCAGGTCCCCTCAAGGGTACGGCTGGGTCAAAGTGCGAATGTGTTTGGGATTCCAGCAGACACCGCTGGCCACTCCCCTAGGGAGGGCACCCCACCCGCCAGCAACGCAGAAGGCCATGTCACAACAACGCTGCTTCCAAACATTTTGTGCATCACCCATCCAATAGCAGAAAAATAACTCCTTTTCCTTTTCTTTCACCGTGTCCCTTTCTGGAGCCCTTGCTAGTTAGGACCATGCCCAGGACTTGCACCCCGGGGTTCATGAGCTCCCCGTCCTAACTGAGCCTCATTCTGAGCTCCCAGCAAGGCTGCCAAAAATTTCAAGCAGAAGAGAGGATTTCGGTTGGTGCCAGAGAAACAGGAGCGGCTGCTCATTCCACAGATCCAGGGCAGGACCATCCCAACAGGCACCAGTGAACCCGGAGAGTAAATCTGACTTGGCCAAGGGCATGGGGATTGGAGCCTAATCCAGTAAGACAGTGGCCACTTCTGTGATCGAGGAAGCATCAGGGAGAATGATGCTAATAACTAAGAAAATGAAAGAAAAGCAGGGATTCAAAACTATATTTGCCACATGGAACTTTTACAGTGATGCCACGGTACACGCTCCAACGCCTCACCCTCATTCTGCCGGGAGCCGCACTGAGGACGGAGTTCTTGGGGGAGAGAATAATATGGTGGATTTTTTGGAATGGCATATTCTAATAAAAGGAGGAAAACATTTAAATTTTTGAGTTTTAATTAAATGAATATGTATTTAATTTAATAACTAACGCCTAAGGCTGCACACCTGTGAGATCTATTTACTCTCCTCAATATGGAATCTTTTTTTACATTATAAAAACAACACCTTTCTTGAAAAAATTCACACTACATATAAGTATATAAGGCAGCACCTGAGCCTCCAGAACCCTACAACCTCCATAACCTCATCCTCAGGGAGGGTTCTGTGCTCCTCCCAGACCTTTGTATGTGCCATAAAAACAGCCAAAGCCCAGGGGACGCATCTGAGCTGGGTCCCCCTCCAGGTCTGTCCATTTGCTTTTACCCTTTGGAGACTGCGTTGCCATCCCCAGTTCACAGAGGAATGGACCCACATCCACCCAGCTTTCACCTCCAGGTAGATTTTGACCCACTTAACTCTAGCATGTTTAAGTTGTGCAACAGAAGAAAACAGACAAGCTGTTATATTTCCATTCCAAGATACTAAGGTTTCTTATTTCCAGATCCTGTACTACACTAAGTCAAGAGTTCAAAACAACAAAAGGGAAGTATTTCTCATTATAAGATATGTTTAAAAAACAGTCTTTAAATGGTCGACTTTCAGAATTGCAGCAAAAGCAGAACTGGACACACCCAACAGGCCTTGGTTGTTCCCACACAATTGCCAAGCTTGAAGGCCGGCCCTGGAAAGGGGCCGCCTACTTTGGTGGGCCTCATAATTGGCCTGCAGAATCTTCCAGGCATACTGGTCTGCAGGCCCCTGAACAGGACCTCTGGGGCCCCCACTCCAGTTCATCTTCCTGCCCCGGCCGCCTTTCTCGGCTCAACTCTCCCCTTCCTGCCATGCTTGCCAGCTCCAGGGGTGGTGTCCTCGGTAGCCCCCAACTCCTCCCATCTCCCCTCTCTCCAGGCCCCAGCCCTTCCACTCCCGGGACACCTCCTTGTCTTTCACTGGCTACTTTCTGCATGGCATGGAACCTCAGCAGACGGCCTTCCGCGCCCCACACGCTCACCATGTGCAGCTTCTGCTGCTGCCCTGCTCCAAGACCCCAAGTGAGTTCTGGAGCAGGAACATGTGTGCACCCAGGCCCCGGCACCTCCTCACCCAGGCCTGGGCAGGTGAGCACTCCCAACAGGCGTCGCGATTCTCAGTTGCAGCTGCTGCCTTCAGTGCCTATGCCTCTGTTTCTTCTCTCCATTTTCCAAAGTCATAGAGGACCACCAGAAAACATCCAAAACCAAAAAGATCAACTAAAGCTCTCTCCCAACACTTCCCAGCCTTACCTGCATGCTTTCTTCGAGGCGAAGGTCCCATACCGGCCTCTCCTCCCTCCGACACCTTCCTCCGCCTGCCTGCAGGGCTCTTAGCCTCACATCCTAAATTCACACACAAAGCTTAGCTCCCTTCTAGCCACCTCGTGTCCTCCCTGCCATCAGCTCTACATATCTTGACTAATCGCAGGGAGCTGCTGAGATTTGTGAAATAATTCGTTAAGAAGCTAAGTCCCTGTGGCTGCTTCTTATCTCTAAAAACACGGCCTCGGCTCTCATGTCCCTTGGGGAGCAATCTGCCCAGACCACACCAGGGAAGCATAAAGTTGTACAAGCAATGAAGAAACTCTCCCTGATGAGAAAGCCCAGCTTGAGGGTAGCTTCAGCACCACAGGCAGGACAGGAATCAACAGCAGACCCCTCCTTACCTTGCAAGAGATGGAGCGGAGAGAAGAGAACCCAGACAGCATGCATCCCTCGTCTCCTCAGCACCCGTGGACACATCCCCAGAGCCTACAAACCTCTTGTTGGGTCCAGGGATGGTCCCACCCCATTCACACCCGTCTCCAGGACCTTCTTCACCAAGGCTCACAGCTGGATGCTGTCCTGGCAATATGGTTAATTTTAAACACATCATTGTATTAGAAATCTCATCTTGGGTACAGGCTAAACACAGAACTGAATGCCCTGAAAAGAATCAAGTCCTCCAGAAACTTCTTTTTCCGCTGACTGAAACTCAGGTCCGAACTCATCCCTGTACAAGGCCTCACCAGATACAACCAGAAGGGCACACACTGCATGGGCTTCCACGAGCTCACACAGCGAAGCCAACGGCTGCTGGACGCAGCCTCGGAGGCAAAGCTGGCTGTGACCTGGGCCTCCCCATCTTGGTCAGCGGAGCACTCCACCCTCCCACCCCGTGGGTGCCCTCATCAGGGTCCTGTTGCCCCACGAGATGCATGTGGAGCCCACCCAGGACCCTGCACACTCACTCCTGGGCCCTCCTGACCACTGTCCTGTGGAGCAGACAAGCAGGTAGAAATGTCCAGGGCCAGGCTGCACATCCCGCTGTCCCCTACTCCTCTTGGCTGGCCCCAGCCCACAACCTCCGATCTCCCTCACTGCAGCCCAGGGACCTCCGAGGCTCTGGTCTGGCCAGGGTGACCCTGATGCAGGCCCTGCCAGGCAGCACCTTCCGAAAAGCACATGTCCCAGGGGACTGAGGCTCTGCCCGGGCTCTGAGACTGTCTGGTCCCACAGCCTTTTTTAGGATGAAGAACAGGATGGGGGAGGTAAAGGCAGATGTGGGAGGTGATGCCACAGTATTACCCAGATCTGATTAGAAAACACTGGAAGTTTTAAAAAGCATGCATTGGGGAGAAACCACTCAAGGTGAGAACTGGTTCACTTCCTGCCTGTGTGTGTTTTCATTTCACCGGGGAGTTTCATGAGTACCAGTGCTCAGAAAGCTTTAATAGGAAGCCTTCTGGACAAGCAAAACTCACAGTAATGCCCCCGTCAGAGTTCTGGAAGATTAAACCACAAGGAACAGGCAGGGCTCCCAGAGGAGGGCGCAGATGTGCGGCAAACGTGCCTTCCTCATTCCTTTTTTCTGTGCACGATGGGTGTTAATCCCGTATACTTACCTCAATGCCTAACATGTCAAAATTAAAATAAAAGATTAATTGTATTATTCATTTACTAATGTATTATTTGTAATTTATTGTATTATTTATAATGTGATGTTTATCAGTATAACTTACTGTTAATTTAATTAAAAAATAGCCTGGGCTCAGTGGTTCACGCTTGTAATCCCAGCACTTTGGGAGGCCGAGGGAGGTGGATCATGAGGTCGGGGGTTCAAGACCAGCGTGGCCAAGATAGTGAAACTCTTGTTTCTACTAAAAATACAGAAATTAGCCAGGTGGAGTGGCGGGTGCCTGTAATCCCAGCTACTAGGGAGGCAAGGCAGGAGAATCACTTGAACCTGGGAGACAGAGGTTGCAGTGAGCCAAGATCATGCCACTGCACTCTAGCCTTGGTGACAGAGCAAGACTCCATCTCAAAATAAAATAAAATAAAATAAAATAAAAAATAAAAAAATAAGCAAGTTAGCCGTGATGACCCCTTAATGGGAAGTGGTCAATGTGTACATCTCTGCAGTCACGCAGTATTTCATCAGATGGCTCAAGTATTGTGTTTGTGAAACAGGAATATCTGAGGGAGATGAATCCTGTTGCTTCATCCCCTTAGAAAAACAAAAGCAAGACATTCACACACAGACACCAATACCTACACTTGACGCAATCTAAAAGCAAAGGTGTAGTTTAGAACATTTGGAGTGATCCTATTTTATAAATATCCTTCCCATTACAGATCAAGTACACCAAGTCCACAAAATCCAGCTGAAATTTGTGATGTGTGCTGGTCAACAGGGAGAAGAAAAACACAATCCACAGGCAAAGCAGCACCTGTGCGGGGAGAACGCCACTTCCCACCGACATCCTAGTGGTGACGACAGAGACAGGCAACACTCGCTGAGGCCTAGCCACCTCCCACCCAGTGCTGTTGAGAAAGTAAAGACAGCTTTACAGGCTTGATGCCAAGGACCCAGGACATTTACTGTGGCGTGACAGTCCCCACAGGTTACTTCAGGGCGGATGTCCATGGCCTGAACCCCAGAGGCCAGGCGGTGAGTCCAGGCCTTGGTGCCCAGCAAGGAGCAGGTGTCCCTGAGAACCCAAACACCCTTGAGTGGATGTGGGAACCACCATGGAGAGTGAGACTCCCATAGGCCCACTGTTCAAGATGGCCTGGCAAACTGGTCGGTTATAAACGTTGCTGCAGGTCACTGAAAAAAACAAAACTGGATGAGGTTCCCTCTTGTCTTACATGTCTTTGGGAGCTTGAACTTGTAACCATGTGGCTGTGCTTTCTTTTTTCACAATGGTGCCCGAGTTTAGGGCCCAATTCCTGTCTTCGGGGATGAGTCCTTTGTCTTATATTTATATGTGTTGTGTTTGTCATATAAAAGAGTTTTGATTCATTGGTCTAATAACAATAACAGCTTAAATCAAATATTTTGTCAGAAAAGTAAAAAGTGTAATAACTTTTATTTAGCTCATGTGACTTAAGTAATCTTTGGGAAATAAAAAAAGTTTTAAAGATTATTGGTAAAATAAAGACATTTGGTCTAAATTACGCAGGTCAGATATTAAGTTTACTAAATGCTTTAAGGTCATAAACTGCTTCCTTGACTTTTGAAAATTGTTCAATTTACCTACCTTGTGGACATTAGATTCTAGATAACACCTGGGGACATGTGGAGAGCCACACCCTAGCTATGCTGAAGAGTCCGCCCTTATCTGCACTTCTGTCTGGTGGGTCCTAGGCTAGGCTCCACACCTGGGACATAATTAAAATCCCTTACTTACCAAGATTTTCACCAAAGCAAAAGTTGCTAAGAGCTAACGTTGTATTTGAGACTACTCAAGAAATAGTTCTACACCCAAGGCGAAAAGGAAAGTGGAATATACTTTTGGTAAAAAGATTTTAAGAAGTCATGGGAATGTGGATGTTTCTGCCTGGATTAAAGAGTTAAAGAACTGTTTTAAGTTAGGATCAAGCTAAAGGTTTGAACAAGTTGTGGAAGGTTTGTAAAACATTAATTGTACAAGAAATTCTGTGTATGGACATTGGCTAAAGTTAAAGGGGTATTATTCTGTTTTCCTGTAAATTAAACATTGGAATAAAAACACAACAGGTTTTTCTTGAAGCAAAATCCTACTTATAATCTGCTCTTTAACAAAAAAAATTGTAAAGGGTTATAAAAGGTGTAAGAATGTGACCTTAGGGGCCAGGCGTGGTGGCTCATGTCTGTAATCCCAGCACTTTGGGAGGCTGAGGCAGGCGGATCACCAGGTCAGGAGATTGAGACCATCCTGACTAACACAGTGAAACCCCGTCTCTACTAAAAAAAAACAACACCACACAAAAAATTACCCGGGCACGGTGGTGGGCACCTGTAGTCCCAGCTTCTCAGGAGGCTGAGGCAGGAGAATGGCATGAACCTGGGAGGCAGAGTTTGCAATGCGCCAAGATCACATCACTGCACTCCAGCCTGGGTGACAGAGTGAGACTCTGTCTCAAAAAAAAAAAAAAAAAAAATTGAATAAAGCATATTCCTGTGAACAAAATTTTGTGCATATTTGTTTCTCTGTACTTGATTTCTCCAGAATTTGGAAACTATTTGTGAGTATTCTTAATTCGTGGCAATATAGTTGTTTGCATAAGTTCAATAAGAATCTGTTTTCATTTGTAACAGGACACGATTGGATTGGTTATTTTACCAAGGATTTGACTGAAATGGTTATTTTACCAAATTGGTTATTTTACCAAGGATTTGACTGGAATGGTGTGTTTTCCTTTAAGGAATCAAACTTGACTTATAGAGTCAATAAAAGCCCCTCAGGAAAACATACCTTGTCTATATAGTCCCTGGACAGGGGGCCTGACCTGTGGTAAGTAAAAAATGTCACTTATGACAGGCTGAGGAGCCCCAAGTTATCTTGGGACCTCAAGAGGAGAGGAATTTACCTAACTCATAGGTATTTGAGGGCACAAACCCATAGCTGGGCTCGGTTTTTTTTAAAAAAGTCTTATCCATTTATGCAGCCAACAGACACATGAAAAAATGCTCATCATCACTGGTCAATAGATAAATGCAAATCAAAACCACAATGAGATACCATCTCACATTAGCTAGAATGGCGATCGTTAAAAAGTCAGGAAACAACAGATGCTGGAGAAGATGTGGAGAAATAGGAAAACTTTTACACTGTTGGTGGGAGTATAAACTATTTCAGCTATTGTGGAAGACAGTGTAGTGATTCCTCAAGGATCTCGAACTAGAAATACCATTTGACCCAGCCATCCCATTACTAAATCATGCTGCTATAAAGACATATGCACATGTATGTTCACTGCAGCACTATTCACAATAGCAAAGAATTGGAACCAACCCAAATGTCCATCAATGATAGACTGGATTAAGAAAATGTGGCACATATACACCATGGAATACTATGCTGCTATAAAAAAGGATGAGTTCATGTCCTTTGTAGGGACATGGATGAAGCTAGAAACCATCATTCTCAGCAAACTATGGCAAGGAAAAAAACCAAACACCGCATGTTGTCACTCATAGGTGGGAACTGAGCAATGAGAACACTTGGACACAGGAAGGGGAACATCACACACTGGGGCCTGTTGTGGGGTGGCAGAGGAGGGAGGGGAGAGGGATAGCATTAGGAGATATATCTAATGTAAATGATGAGTTAATGGGTGCAGCACACCAACATGACACATGTATACATATGTAAGAAACCTGCATGTTGTGCACATGTACCCTAAAACTTAAAGTACATAAAAAAAGAAGTAAAGAATGAAAATTAAAAAAAAGAAAAATAAATAGGCTATCAAGCCATGAAAAGTCATTGAGGAACCTTAAATGTGTATTGCTAAGAGAAAAAAAGCTGTCTGAAAAGCCTATATACTACATGATCCCAACTACATGACATTCTGGAAAAAGCAACACTACTGAAATAATAAAATGACCACTGGTGATTTCCAGGGATTCAGAGAAGGAGGTGCGGGAAAAATAAGTGGGGCCCAAGGCGTTTTTAGGACAGTGAAACTATTCTGTATAATACTGTAATTGTGACCTACGATATTATGCAGTTCTGAAAATATGTAGTATGAACCCAAATATAAAATATATTGACTTAGGCTAATAATAATGTGTCAACATTGGTTTAACAAATAAAGAATGCACTGCAATAATTCAGGATGTTAATAATAGGAAAAACTGTGCAGGATAGGGAGGCCACAAGGGGATTTGATATTTTCTTTGCATTTTTTTCTGTGAACCTAAATATGCTCTAAAAATAAAGTCTGCTGAAGAAAAACAGAAAGAAAATAAGATTATCATAGACATGATATGTAGAGATACAGGCCAAGCACAGTATGATTCCATTTATATAATGACCAAGGAAAGGTCAAAATGATAGTGGTAGAAGTCAGGATAGAAGTTATATTTAGAAATGTAATACCCGAGAGGCAGTACAATGAAACCCTACAGGGTTCTCATAATATTGAAGTTATTTATTAGGTACGTTCAATTTGTAACACTTTCATTAAGCTAAACCCTTATGATTTATGTGCCATGTAGTGTATATATTATGTTTAAGGATATTTACTTTAGTTAAAATATATTCCTCACTATTCCTCTTTGGGGAATAGTGAGCTAGAAATTTTCAGTCAACCCACAGACTAGTAATAACTAGAACAACTACACAAAATATTAGAAAAAAAATCATACTGAAGGCATCAGACTTTAACAAAGAATTAGGATTCAGGAAAATCAAGTAACCTGGGATATTGTCCTGGTATTTGGGAGTAATTACCTCCCAAGGAGAATCTGACAATTCTGGAAGATTATTACCAAAATGTCAAGAGGTTGAGACACATGGAGGTAAAGGGCAAATATATAGATCATGAACCACTGAAGAGTGATGAGGCTGGTGAACTTTCCAAGCTTTGAATTGACATTTTAAGGGGGATATATAGCAACAAGATTAAACAAGAAAAAAATCAACTTTCACAGGAGCCAAACTCAGTTTCAAACAGCCTTAAACCCTGGTAAACTTGAGCCAAGACCCCATTTAATATTCCATCTCCATAAGTCCTTACTCTGAAAAGTAGATCATAGCGGCATTTTAGGTCTCTTGGGATCTGAGCAGGTTAATAGACAGTATATCTTATGATCCCTAGAAGACCTGGGTATTTTTCTTTATCCAGTACACAGATACCTTAGTAGATGGCAAATTTCTCTAGGGAAATATTGTAACAAGATTCTCAGGATATATTTGTGGCCACGCTGTTGTGTCTTTCCTCAAAATTCCCCATCTACTCTCACAATCAAGGGGTTTTGGGTTTGGGAATTGGTGTTGAATTGGCAATTGGGTGGGAGGATGTGAATTAAAACACTAGTAACTTACTTTCACCTGTTTGTAAGACATGAAATAAATGTCAAACAACTTTAGTTGTCTGCTCATCTGCTTCATTGCTAGAAATCCCTTATGCATTAGCCATTTCTACAGATCTCTGCAGGACAAAACTCCTCTCGTTACTCTGAACTTCAGGTTTATATTGGTTATTTCCCAAATCTTCTCCCTGACAGTTTCATGTAACCTCTTGCCTTCCATCCTCTGGAATACTGTTACTCTTATTGATAGCAGTGAGCTCAATTTCTCTGTAGCATCATCACCATCATCTCTAGTTTACTAATGACAGTTTCTACAGAACTCTTCAAAGATGTTTATATTCTCATCACTAATGCATTTATTGATGCATTTATTAATGCATTGGTGGGTGATTATTTTCTAGGTCTCCTATGTAATGGTGGTTAGGGATTAGCCAAGGAGGCTGTCCAAATAATTCATTCCAACACATACATTTCTCTGAACCTTTGAATTAATTCCTTTATAGTGAGTTAAAAGATGTGGCATTTCCAATTATTCCATAAATCAAGTTTAGTTTAGGTTTTCTTTAATCTATTAACTAGCAAAATATGAATGCCACTTTTAGATGCATGAACCAATATATTAAATTCTGAAGCCCAAGGGAATACTCCCATAGCAATGAATTTGATTGAATTCCAATTTATGTTTCTTCTCCCTTGGCTAAAATCTTTACGATTCTTTCCTAAATATACTCTCTTAAGTCCCACAGATACAAATTGGAAGGCATATTATTATTATTATTATTTATCATTTTTCAGTTTGTCTGTTCTCAGAGCCAACCTTGTACCTCTCTATCCTATTACACTGTGATCTAGTTCCTGTTGTAGGCCTAAAAACAAAGTTAAGTGACCGGGCAATTATTTCAGGTGCAACCCCGAGTCTTTTATGTAGAGGACGGTTGATTACCTTAGATGTGGTGTGTATGCCTGTGTGTGTGTGTGTGGTGGAGGAGGGGTAAGGGTAATTTAAAGTAAATGGGTCATCAAGATCTCAGCCTCACATGGATCTGCTGAAAAATGTCCATTTAAGTCTCAGAGTGTTACTTCTTATTGAGAAGAAGAGCGCTGGTCAGGCTGATATTTGAAAGCTAAATGAATCAGTTTGTGTGCTTCATCCTTAACCATGGCTGCCCTAAAACCCTGGATGATCCTTCAAATCTGTCATAAAAACATTTTGATTTTTTCATATATCTTTTAAAATGCTTATTACTTATAATTTCCCTTTTGTCTATTCTTACTCTCTATGATAGTAAAAAAAAAAAAAAAAAAAAAAGCCAGGAGCTTAAGAAATCTCTGAAATCTCTGTTATTGTCAACAACCACATGATCACTCAATGTCTTGCCCTCCCTTTGTAATTCATCCTATGCTATTACTGGTGCTTGTTTGGTAATTAAAATGATGTTAGATCAGGAGTTTGAGACCAGCCTGGCCAACATGACGAAACCCCATCTCTACTAAAAATACAAAAAAATTAGCTGGGCGTAGTGGTGTGTGCTTTTAGTCCCAGCTACTCGGGAGGCTGAGGCAGGAGAATCGCTTGAAGCTGGGGGATGCAAGTTGCAGTGAAGGGAGATCGTGACACTCCAGCCTGGATGACAGAGCAAGACTCCGTCTCAAAAAAAGAAAAAAAAAAAGAAAGAAAGATATTAAATGCTGGGATGAACATTTACCCCAACAAGGAAGTTATCTGTGTATTCATTAGATATACAAGCAACCCAATCCAAGAATCCCGTTTTCAGGAATTTTTTTTTGTAAGTCACTCTTGCTCCTAATCACTGCTTCAGCCAAGGTCCACTAGAAAATAAATAACACATCAGAATAGGGGAAATTGAAGAGACAGGAAAATACCATACACAATGGAATAATCTGGGATTAGCAGCATCCCAGTTTTTATATCTTCTGTATTTACACCCTGTTACTGTGATCCATATAGGTCAGACTTCTGAGGAAGGAAGCTGGGTGAAGAATGGTAAAGAGTAGATCTGGACTGAATATGTACATACTGAACATCAGCATAGTATTGACTAAAATTCTGACAAAATAGTACAATAAAAGAAAATTTCAAGCCAATCTCTTGACCATGGGTGCTGTAAAATTAAGCAGAAGTTTTAAGAACTATGGCACAGCTCTATCGTCTCGTTTTTTCTCCCTTAGTGAGAACAGCATGCTATTCTCTTAAGGACTGTTTCTTCAGTCTTAATCACAGAATAAAAAAAGAAGAACTGTTTGAGAGCAGATACCCACACACAACTAGTTTAGGAAACAGAGCTTTGTGGTTCTAAGCCATTTAGAGTTTAGCATTATTTCCTATTGGAGAATAACCTAACAAAGGTTGACTAATAAAGATGTAAAAATTTAATAACTAAAGGCTTCAAAACCCAAAGGAATGTAGTGTAGATGTATTAAAATGTGATATACTAGGTTTTATAGCAAAATTACCAGTGATAGAGGGGTTCAGTTTATAATGCATGAATTTTAATTCATTAGGAAGCCACCAGTATATATATACACATACTCGGAACTACAGAAAGAAATGCAAAAATCTACAATCATTTGGGAAGTTTAACAAATCTTTTAAAATAATACCATTGTCTATACATAAATAATATATTTATGGCTGTATGTTTCCTTCTAAGTACTATTTTAGTTAAATATCATGAATTTTTATGTACAGTATTTAAAGATATTTTCTTGTGAATATATGATTTCTTTTTAAACTATTATTTGCAAGTGTGCTTTCTAAGTTTCAAACATATGGGGATTTTCTTTTTTTATTATACTTTAAGTTCAGGGGTACATGTGCAGAATGTGCAGTTTTGTTACATAGGTAGGCACATGCCATGGTGGTTTGCTGCACACATCAACCTGTCACCTACATTAGGTATTTCTTTTAATGCTATCCCTCCCCTAGCCCCCCACCCCTTGACGGGCCTCAGTGTGTGATGTTCCCCTCCCTGTGTCCATGTGTTCTCATTGTTCAGCTCCCACTTATGAGTGAGAACATGCGGTGTTTGGTTTTCTGTTCTTGTGTTAGTTTGCTGAGAATTATGGTTTTCAGCTTCATCCATGTCCCTGCAAAGGACATGAACTCATCCTTTCTTATGGCTGCAGAGTATTCCACGGTTTATACAAACATATCGAGATTTTCTAATATATTCTACTCATTTTGTATGCAATAAATATTTATTGCTTGTTATGTACCATGCACTCTTCCAGCTCTGGACATGCATCAGTGAACAAAATTAATAAATATCCCCATAAATATATTTATGGCTACATATTTCTAAGTACTTCCTTTTCAACATAGAAAGGAAGAAAGACCAAACACTGCATGTAGAGCTTTAAAGTTATATAGGACTTGAATAGTTAAAATAGAAAACAAACTTACCATACAGATACCAACAAAACCAAAATTTGTTCTTTTAAAAAAACTGATAAAACTGTTTTTTTATCAGCACCCATGTAGGAGGAGGAGTCAGGGCCCAGTCAGTGCCAAGTGAAGTGTGCCTGGGAACAACATGGCCATAAACAGCACCAGGCAGCTTAAGCTGTGTAATCAAGAAAAGCGCCAGGTTTCCCAGCTGGTGACAGACTCAAAAATCCATTCACTTTACACTTAGGGTGCATAATGCAGTTCACATTAATGACTACAAAAATAAATCTGTGTCAATAAATTGACAAATCTCTAGTGAGAGTGATTAGTGAAATAAAAGCCCAATATACATTATCAGAAATTATAAAAGAGCTATAACTACCAATGCTGCAGAGAATAACAAGGTAATAAGGACATACTGTAAAGGATATTATATATAGCTATGTATAATTTAGATGAAAATAAATAAATTGTTAATAAGATAAACCATGGCATGATTTATTTTGGAAGAAAGTGGGGACTTACACAAACATTGAACAACTGAATTATTTGTAAACTTTTCAATAAAGAAATATCCAGTCCCCAATGGCTTCAACAAAGATAATAAAATTTCAGCTATTCACAAATTCTTCAGAGAATATAAAAGAAAAATCCCAAGTCATTTTATGAGGCCAGAAAAACCTTGATTTAAAACCTTAATGAGAATTGTTAAGAGACATAAAAATTTCATACCAATATTCATTCATAAGTACACACAACACACACACACACACACACACAAATATGGCATATCTAAATTGTCTCAGTCTAAGTAAGTGTGGGTGTGTGTGAGTGCACCCTGTGATGGAATGGTGTTCTGCTCAGGCTTGGCTCCTGCTTTGTGCTTCAGCCTTCCAGAACCCCGAGCTGAAATAAATGAGTTGGAAAGTGAATGAATAAATACAAATTATTTCAAGATAAAAATTTTTAAATTATACAATAATGATACAAATGCATGACGATAAACGATGTGATCTGAAAGTGTTCAGTGAGCCTGCCATATTTGTGATTGTTTTGAACTGCCTAGTGGTAGGAGGTGCTCCTTACAATGTTCTCTTTGCAAGCATTTATTCCTTAATTTAACCTCCACTCCTGTGATCACCATTACTTATTGATTCACCTAAAACTGGGTAAATAATTATCATGGTTTTATCAATCTTTTGCAAATGTATGGATAGCTCAGATTTATTACAATATTTATTGTAATATTATTATTACAGTAAATGAGGACTTACTATACAAAGGCGATTTTGGAGGATTCGTTAATTTCACCATTATCTTGTTCTGTCCTTTTTACTCCCTCTTCCACTTCAGCTATCTTTTGTTTTTAAGTAGTAAGCCCCTTGGACACTCTAGGGTTGGGGAGGCATTGTGAATAACATTTGCCATCACTTGTTGACCTAATATGTGTAAGGAAATTACTTAAAACTTTACACAAATCTTCATGATCAGAAAATAAAAGAAAAATATTATGTCAATTGTGAGATAATAAATGGCATGTGTGAAAGTCAGGATAGAAGTCCTGGGTCCCCCATCACAGTGTTCATTGGAGCAATGGATTTCTTGATCTGGATAGCTCTCACATCATGACCTACAAGACTTCCCCCTGGGCAGGGTTTGCAATACTTGCCCAGATCATGGGTTGAGTGAGATATCAGGGACGTTTATGAGTTTTGCCTGGGCATAGAACCAAGTGGCCTAAGTACTAAGCTTGCCTGCCACCAAGCAGCTGTGTGGTACATTGGGCAAGCTATATTACCACTCTAGCCTTGGTTTTCTTCTCTGTGAAATAGAGATTACATAAAGACCTTTGATATCTTTGAGATTCTAAAACATTCCTGGATAAGATATCTGACTAGATAGTCTATGCTTGGGGAGAAATAGAAGAAAGGGTTGAATCCAAGGAATGGCTACAGGGAAAGACCAAGTGGATTTACCTAGACAGGGAGTTGAGAGATGATACAAAATTATCCTGCCTCCTGCATACTTTGCCTGGATCTGTGCGCTAGCATACAACCAATTTCCATATGACAGACCCTGAGACCCTCAGGGCTGCAAAAAGGCTTATAACCATCTGATACTACTTTTGCTAGCCTTTAGAGGTTTGTTCATCAGAATCAGCCAATTTCTGCACAGGAGAACACAGGAAAAATAGAAATAGAGTGTCTAACTGGTTATGCAGAACTAGTGTCCTATATTTGATCAGCACTAATATTATTGGCTCTTCAATTTTTTTATTATTTTAAGTTTTGGGAATATCCAAGATAGTGAAAATTGCTGAGAAAGTAACGTTTTTGATTTTTCTCTTTTAGTTCCTTCAAGTTCAATGCACCATAGCAATTAGGAAGTATTAGCATTGGTTCTAGTAAGGGGTTAGGATACATTACTGCAGGTTAGAGATGTTCTGTAAGCAAAACACCCTGAGCCAATAGGGAGAAAGAATTAACCTAAGGTCAGCATGAAACAGGGACAGAGAAAGGTTTAACAATCTGGACCGAGGTCCAAACAAGTAAATAAAAAATGCAGTAAATCATAACACAGGTATCAAAACAAAGAAACAGCCAAGCCAGAGGCAAATGCATCATTTTGTTATGCAGAATGAAGTGAAATGGGTAAGAATATAACTTTAACATTTGTGTTATACTTAATATAAGAACCAAAGAAATGAGACTAGAAAAAGTCCTTTGCTGTAGGAAACGTGCATTGACATTCATTCACTGCAGATTTGGCTTCAGAAACTATAAAATGGGAGACAGAAGATCAAACACCCATGTAGGAGGAGGAGTCAGTGCCCAGTCAGTGCCAAGTGAAGTGTGCCTGGGAACAACATGGCCATAAACAGCACCAGGCAGCTTAAACTGTGTAATCAAGAAAGCACCAGGTTTCCCAGCTGGTGACAGACTCAAAAATCCATTCACTTTACACTTAGGGTGCATAATGCAGTTCACATTAACGACTACAAAAATAAAACATTTAAAATAAATAAATATATTAAGAAGACAATAAACTTTATCTGTACTCTTACCACCCAGATATCAATCATTTCTATTAATATGTTCACATATGTTTCTGACTTTTCTATGTGCACGCTGTGGAGAAAAGAGTTTTATGGCAGGCCTGAACTGCTATTCTTAGGAAAGCCTGCTTGCAAGATTGGCCATTGGCTAGCATCTGAAAACTTGGCTGGCAAACAGTTCCTTATACAAAACTTTCCCTAATTGATAAGGTGGCTCACTGTCCCTCTCTGTTTGTACAAAGAATGCAGAATTTTGGTACATGCTAGGTGGAGGTTGCCAATGTGACCAATTCTGAATGAAGTCCTCAGACACTGCATTTCTAATGGGTTTTCCTGGGTAGAAACATAACCTAGATGTTGCTGCATTTTTGTTGCTGGGGAAGGATGCACTATGACTCCTATGGGGAGAGTTAGCATGAGAAGTCTGCAGGTAGATTCCTCCAGACACTGCCTATATCTTACGATTTGACTGTGTGGTGAATTCTCATTAAACTCCTGTAATCAATATTAGCTGTGAAGACAACCCTATTGTGAGTCTTGAGTCCTGGTAGTAAAGCTTTGAATGTGGGGTTGGTCTTGGGACCTCCCCCACAAAACAAACACATGTAATATTTTTAAAAGAAGAGATCATATTATCTGCAGCATTTTCTATCTTTTTATATAGAATACATAGTAAATATGTTTCTGCACCAATAAATATAGACCTATAATAATATCATAAATTATTGCATAGTATTATAGTTAACATTGGACTTTTAAGTTTTGCACATTTTACTACACTGTGACTTGAAAAAACACCTTGTGATATAGCAGCACTTAATCCTCATTCATTATTACTTCTGAGGATATTTAAAAAATAGTAATTCTAGGTCTACACACATTTTTGTAATTTTTGATACATATTGGAAACTGGCCTTGAGAAAGCATGTGCCAGTGTCCACATAAAGATAATGTGTAATCAAAATCTCATTTCCCATTTCCAGAACAATAAAATCATTATTTTTAAAAAATTTGATTGATGCAGTAGAGTGATAATTCTTTGTTTTAAATTGCATTACTTCAATTGTTTACACAATTGGACATTTTCAAAATTCTTCTAAAATTGACTATGATTTCTTCTTTTAGAAATGCTTATTTATATTTTTCATTTAAAATTTATTTGGCTTTACTTTTATGATATTTACATTTCTTTCTACATTAAAGAAGTAACTATCTTTCATAACTGTTTAAAATATTTTTTACTCCTTTTTAAGTTTTATTCAACAGCTACTTCATATTGTTATAAAAATAATTTACACATTCAAATCTTTTCCTTCATGCTTACAACTTCTATTTTCATGTTTGTAGAGTTTGTCTATGTTTAGAGAACTCTCCAACATTAGATGCATTTACCTAAATTTGCTTTTAAACTCACTATAATTTTGAAAATATTGTAATATCTGATCTATTTTATTTTATTATATTATTATATTATTTT
>NW_016826382.1:232078-252995 GCF_001698545.2 Rhinopithecus bieti
TTATTATATTATTTTATTATATTTTATTATTATATTACAAACATAATCTAATTGGCATCCTTTAGTATTAAACAACGTGCATACTTCTATTTCTTAAAAAATAATCTTTCCTCACCAATTGAATATTACTTTTGAGTATTCCATTCTGTGCTTTGATTTGTGTGTCTAGTTTGCTCTAATAGCACATTGGTTGAGTAGTTATTTTATAGTACATTTTACTTTCTGACAAAGCAAATCTTATCACTATTATTTAGAAGCTCTTTGAATATTAATTCATGATCAATCTTTCACTGGAAATTCAGGGATATTCATCATATTATCAAAAATAGGTATTTGATTGGAATTTATTTAAACTTTGAAGTGAAATAAGGATTAATTGGCATCTCTAAAATTGAGAAATCCTATCCTTATATAATGTGTGCCTGTATTCACTCATTTTTCATTTTGTATTCCTATGAAAAGTTTTTAATGGCTTCACTTTAATAGGCCTTGACTAGAAATTGTTAAATGTATTTCTGGAAGTTTTGGGAGCTGACTAATTTAAATTTCCCATTTTCAACCACTTTCCATCAACCTCACACAGGTGTGTTGAGCTCCCTAAAGGATCTCATACATCTCACACCTTACACTGTCCTCTTGCTTTCCTCATTTGTAGGCTGTTCAGGGATTTACTCTTAAACTATCAGAATCCAGTGGTCTCTAGCACATTCCCCTACTTTGTTGAATCACTGCTCTGTGGAGTTTGTCTCTTCTACATGGTCCTTCTGAGCTGTTTCCCCACTGATGACCAGTGATGTCCCCTTTGGTCTCTTGCCAACCACAGATAACAACATCTGCTCTGTAGCAGTGCTATCATATCCTTTGGGAATGATTACTGCACTATGTTTTAACACCAGTTCTTTCTACCTTGCTAATAAAGATTCATCAAGGGAAATGAACAACTTTTTTGACAAAGACATGAAAGTGAAGAAGCAAAAAAGTGGAATCAAATTCCAAAAAGTTTCCATGATGGAAAGTTTAAAGTAGAGTGGAATGGTTGGGAAAATAATCTCAGGAATCACAGAGGTTTTGGGGAAAGGACATAGGAAGTCACCTAACTGAACACTGAGAAATGATGAATCAATGCACAGATGTGGAGTCAATTAGCGTCAGGAGAACTGTGGGTAATTTGCTAGAGAATGAGTGTTTCTAAAACCTTATTCTGCCATGATTTAATTACTCTCTTCCCATTACATGTAGTCATACTATATTTTCTGGTTGTTGGATTCAACATTCTGTTAAAAATAGGTACACTTTTGCTACAGACACATTTTATTTTATTTTTATTTTTTCAGGCTGGAGTGCAGTGGGACAATCGTAGCTCACTGCAGCCTCAAACTCCTGAACTCAAGCAATTCTCCTACCTCAGCCTCCCGAGTAGCTGGGACTACAGATGTGCCACCATGCCGAGCTAATTCATGTATTTATTTACTTTAGAGATGAATGGGGAGTCATTTTGTTGTCCAGGTTGGTCTCAAACTCCTGGCCTCAAGTTATCCTCCTGCCTCAGCTTCTCCAGTAGCTGGGATTGCATGTGTGAGCCACCACTCCCAACCACAGACACAATTTAATTATGAGGGATTATAAGAATAGGATAGCTCTACACATTTTTAAATCTGCATGGGCACTTTTGTGAGGAATTGCCTTTTCAAATGAAAGATCCCTACTGTCCTAGAAAAGTGTCCAGGACTCGACTAGCCTACGTAAAACTAAATGTTTTATTGTACAATGGCTGACTTTCTAAAAATGTGTGAAACTATTACTATCTCACTAAAATCAGTAGGAAATAAACTGATTTAGAAGAATTATGAGTTGGATTTTTTCTTTGAGTATATCTACCCAATCAACCTAATTAACTCTTGGTCTTTGTGACCATTAAGACTGTTATATATCAATGCATAGGAAAACAAACTATATTTTTAAATAATCTCTCACTAACTTGTGTGGAAGATATATCCTTGATGTGGAAGACTCTTTACTGCTAAACACAAACCTACTCATCTTCCTTGGTGTAAATGCCTCTATGACAGTTATTTACCTGTTGCCCCTCAGTAATACCCCATTATTCTATATTTTGCAAATTGCATTTCCTTTAACTCTCTTGCTTTCTGACTTTTGATACTTGTTAAGCACTGAAAAAAAGATGTAAGAGAAGGTGCTTTCCTTCTGCTTCCAGCTCCTGTTGGAATTTCCCAGCAACAGTAGACAGCTGTGGATCCAGCCTCCAGTTTCCTTTAACACTCTTAGTGCCAATCTTGCTGTGTTCCCTCAGAGGTACCAGCCACATCCATGCCAATCCTCTGGGTAATAGTAATACTACTGCATGCTCCCACATCCACTGGGTATACCCAATAGATCACTTAATAAACAGGCCATTCCCACTCCTGGAAGGTTCTAGCATTGGACCTCCAGGTTTTCTTCTCGAACTCCTGGTTTCTATTAACACCACATTTTCTCCATCCATTGCAGGTCTAAGCAGAGTAGTCATTTTCCTTAATTACATATATGTGTTCCCCTAGCATCCCTTCTTTGCTTTTTCAAATTTTCACACTCACGTAAGCAATTCCCTGTATTAAAATCAGTTCTGTTTGAAATAATTGCCATTACTTTTGTATTATTGGCTTACCCTTGAGAGTTAGAGCCTCGGACATACCAGAATGTAACAGTGAATATTGAGTGTGGGTAAGCACTTTAGACTTCCATGATATGTGGGAGAAACAGAATGCTCAGCATAAGATGGAGTGAGTACCGGGAGTGGTACTCTGGTAGAGATTCAGGATTGACACATGTCCTCACAAGTGGGAGTTAAACAGTGCGTACACATGGACATAAAGATGGAAATGACAGACACTGAGGACTCCAAATGAGGGAGGGTGAAAGGGAGGTTAGTGCTGAAAGATTATTTATTGGGTACAATGTTCACTATTTGGGTGATGAGTACACTAAAAGCCCAAATCTCAACATCACACAATATATCTATATAACAAACCTGCACATGTACCTGTTGAATCTATTTTAAAAAAAGCTTTTGGTCTGAGAAAGAGAAAGTAGGGTCAATTGAAGGAGTAGGAGGCTGGCAGTCTAGGGGAGAGATTTTGGAAGAGATGTCTAAAGGCAATAGTTGGAGTGGAATGTGATTCTTCGCTAAGTGCTTTTTTGAAAATAAAAATTTATCCGAGGGGTTGGATATTGGTTTATATGGTGAATGGAAAACAACTGCTACATGGGTTGGCTTTTGTTAGTATAAATGTGTACTTGTCCTGGCACTTGGTGAGAGCTTATGACTTCAATTGTCATTAATATGTTCAATGTTAAAGGATGTCTTAGAACATTGGTCCTGATTTACAAAGCCAGCCTCATAGGCTGTAAATCTAGTTTTAGTGCCATTATAATTTTTTTGTGGCCAAGGTAACAGAAATTTCATAATCCTAACTTGGTATAACTTTTTCTCTTTCCTATGATGGATTCAAAAACATATATACCTAATAGATAATGATGAATGGGAATTCAAAATACCACTTTATTATTATTGGTTGAGTTTATGCTTAAAACTCAGGTGCAGATTTCTCTGTAAGCTAAACAGGCATACATGGCCTAGTTAGAAGGCCTAAGGGACTTTACTTTCTTGCTAAAGCCAACTATAAATCTAAAATCTTACCACTCTATGACTGGACAATAGAGATATGCGTGTATGCACATGTGTGAAAAGAGGAACAGAGAGAGCAAGATGTTCAGTTTTAACACATGGGAGTGCAGGCCCACCGTCAACTTAATTCTTCATTCACATGGAAAAAATAAGAGGAAGGATAAAATGCCAGGAGAGTCATTTTTTTACATTCATGACCTTTTAACACAAAGTGATCCTGTCCACTTGTCAGTGTTGTGGCATCAGATCCCCAAATAATAGTATCACAGCTCTTGGGAAGGAACAAGGTTTAAAAGACTATTTATTTAATATCAAGAGTATATCTTCCCACAGAGGACACATGGCTTAATCTTCTATTGTTAAAGGTGAATATTTATGCATTCTACCCTATTAATTAAAAAAAATCACATTCTTTTCAAGAGGTCATGTGAGAGCATTATAAAAGCATTAATAAAGAAAATAGATCATGTGGACTCAGTATTAATTATTTTACTCATCAGTAGGCAAGTCATTTTATCTGTCTGAGTGTCATTTTTCTCACCTACAAAAGATTACAATATATACTTCCCCTTGGTGCTCTAAAGTTTACATGAAGTAACATTTTAAAACTGTAGCACACAATGCAGATATAAATAATTAACACATTAAACTTAGCTCATTTACTTTTCACAAATCAACTTGATAGGCCGGAGGCCTGGGGTGGGCAGTATGGCCAAGGAAAAGACAACTAGGTGGCCACTGAAATTGATCTTGCATCAATCTGTGATTTTCAACCCCTATCAGCAGCAAGTTTCAAGCTTCAAAGAAATGGAAGAAATGCAATTGACGTACATTCTTGGCAGACGTCCTACAATAAACAGGGACTATGAACAAAACAGTCCACTTCCTTCCCTCCTTCTTCAACCCCTAAAAGGTATATGTCATTGATGAAGAGACGGGTGGAAGAAGAGGAAAAACTTAGAAATAAAATAAATCAATCAGGAGACTTTTATTGACAAGTGGATCTTGAAAAGAACTATAATGTGAGAAAGCATCACTATGGTGAAACTTCCTTTTTGCTATCACTCCTGCAGAAAGGACAAAGAATTAAAACATCAAATTCAAGTTCTGGTCTCAAATGTACATGCAAACTTTTGAGTTGCATGGAGAACAGACTGATTGTTCCATGTGCAAAGCTTTCCACTTGGTGAATAATTAGTGAAATTGACTTAAGCTTTAGCTTGCTTTGCCTGGTCATTCTGGGTGATTTTACATCTTGTCATTAATCCATTCCCCTGTGAATATCTTCAGGGCATGCTGATCAAATTTAGATGTGTGCCACTGCATACAAAATTAGAAATAATCACATTTCATTAATACACTAGAAGCATGGAACTGGATAACTTTTCATAATTTTCTAACTTGAACATTATTTGGATATATCTTACACATCAAACATTGTAATGGCACTTAACAAGTATCTCATTTAACAATTGTGATCTATTTTGGAAAAATGAGGTTCAGAAAACATCTAGAAAAATCCTAGAGATAGAAGCTTCCTGAGTCCCTAGGACAGAGAGTTATGGTTGTGCCACATTTTGCAGGGTTAGTTTTCAGCTTGGCTGAGATTGGGTGACAGTATTTACTAGAGCCTAAAATTTTGAACATACATACACTTTCCTATAATAGCCATCTGTTATTTTTCACTCAACTGAAAAGAGAAAACTTCAATAGGCAGTAATTCATGTAAGTGTGGCAAGCAGTTGTGTTTTTCTAAATTTTATATTTGGAGAGGAAGGGAAATGATCTTTGTTCCTGAACGTAATGATCAATTGCTTGATCATCTGTGTTCTGGGAATTTTTCCCTATGTACTCTATATAACTAGTGCTTTATGGTTTGGAAAGAGAAGAGTCAAGAGACATATGTCTATACACACACACACACACACACACACATATATATATATATAAATTTTTTTTTTTTGGTGACAGAGTCTCACTCTGTTGCCCAGGCTGGAGTGCAGTGACACAATCTCACTGCAACATTCTGCCTCCCAGGTTCAAACGATTCTCCTACCTCAGCCTCCTGAGTAGCTGAGATTACAAGAGCCCACCACAGCATCTGGTTAATTTGTGTATTTTTAGTAGAGACAGGATTTCATTATGCTGGCCAGGCTGGTCTTGAACTCCTGACCTCAGGTGATCTGCCTGCCTCAGCCTCCTAAAATGCTGGGATTATAGGCGTGAGAAACCGCACCTGGCCGGAATCAAGATTAATTTTATGACAGGGAAATTGTTCTTCTCACAATTCTACAAAGAGCTGATTTGAACTCTTTATTTCTCAAGCTATAAATCATTGGGTTGAACAATGGAGTTATAATAGTGTAGGATACTGATATTAGAGCATCCTGGCTTGAGGAGTAGTTGGACTGAGGCCTTAAGTAGATAAAGGAGGCACAGCCATAGTGGACAGTGACAATAATGAGGTGAGATACACAGGTGGAATAAGCTTTGTACCTACCCAATGTGGAAGGAAACTGAAGTATGGCAGAGATGATGTGAACATAGGACACCAAGATCAATAATAAGGGGATAGCCAGGACCAACGTACACAGCATGAAGATGACAATCTGACTAAAGTGGTTATGGTGAGATTCCAGCTTGAGGACAGGAGAGATGTCACAGAAGAAGTGATGTAGTTGATTGGAGGAATAAAAGGGCAGATGAAATACCAAGGATGTGATGATCTGTGCAACAGTGAAGCCACAGGCACAGGCAGCAGCCACTAGTCCCATACACATCCCATGTCCCATGAGCACTGAGTAGCGCAGTGGGTTACAGATGGCCACATAACGATCATAACTCATGACTGCCAGCAGGAAGGAGTGAGAGCAGCCAAGGAAGAGGAAAGAAAACATTTGGATGGCACAGCCCAGGAAAGAAATGGTCTTCCTCTGGGCCAGCAGGTCAGCCAGCATCTTGGGTACAATGACGAAGGTGTAGCAAATCTCAGAGCAGGAGAGGATGGCAAGGAAGAAGTACATGGGGATATGAAGGGTTCTGTCCAGCACGATGGTGGAAATGATGATTGCATTGATGCCCAGAGTGAAGAGGTAGAGGAGCAGAAAGATAACAAAAAGCAGCTGCTGCAGCCTGGCCAGGGATGAGAAGCTGAGGAAGATGAACTCTCTCACCACAGTCTCATTGACCCGCTCCATGGAGCATACATCATCAGGAGACAATTTGGGAAAGAAGAGGAGTCAGCACCAAAAGAAATCCCTGAAAATTAGTAGATTCACAGAAAATTGATCATCAGCATTTGTTCTCAGATTTTGAGTTCTAAACTCATCTTTTCTCCTCCCTCTTGTTCTTCCAAGACATGATGTTGCTAAAAAAAATCCTGCATTTGCAAAGTAAACCATCTGAATATACCATAGTTGTCTATAACTCAGTGGTTCTTAATTGTCATTCTCCTTACACATAAACCCCTGCTCTTAGTTTTAATCTCTCCCTAACTTAGATGCAAATTCTCTTCAACACTGTTTTCCTTACCTCCTGGTAGGAATTGTCAGTTATACTTTTATTATGCTGGCTCTTGCTTCTGTAGCTTTATCCTGGTGCCAAAATGGAAAAAAAAAATTCTCTTCATTCTATTCATCAATTTCAAGATGGAATATGTCTATACCTTCTCCAATACCTATATCAGAGTCTTTCCTCCGGCAGAGAGGACCGCAGTCTTTCTTCAGGATTCTGTCCATTTTCATCACTTCCCTTAACTCCTTTTGAAGTCACATTATGGCTCCTTTCCCAAGGCCACTCTTACATCTCTGCAAGACATCTTTCCCCTGATGACAGCCTAATCTTTTAAAATATAAATTGTATTATATTGCTTCACTCTTCAAAAATTTTACTTATGGCTATAGTATGGAGTTCAAACTCTTCACTGTTTCCAAAAGTCTTTCCTTTGGGGAAATAAACTATGTTTCTGTGCTCATTTTCAGACCTTTATGGGATATATCACTATTGCTCAAATATGTTCTGTACTTCCTTGCCTCTATTCCTTGCTCATATCAGTTTTTCACTTTTATTTACAGATATTTTATGGTTCTTCTGAAGCCTCCTTTAAAATCTACCTTTTTGAAAGCCTCCTTGCTACCTCCTGGTGAAAGGAGTTGTTTCTTCCTCAGAACTCACATAAGACATTGATTGTCAAAATTATGTGGTGCTTAGTTAATTTTGAAATACTGTAATGAATTGTTCTTACATCTATTTTATCCACCAGATTTTGTACCTTTGAGGAAAAGGTGTGAATCGTATGTATCTTTGCCTGAGTTCTCCTTGGCATCTAGAACCATATTAAGTACTTAACACCTTCTCAATACATAATTGTTATATAAATAAGAGAGTTAACTTGCCACATTTTCTATGTTATTCATGGGCAGCACAGACTTCTTAGAATTCACAGAGTAAGAGAATTCTCAGTGTTATTTCATTCTAGGCACAAGGATTGCTCAGTATCAAGAATACCAAGAATGTCTGCACCACATAAAACTAAGTCTGGCCCATTTAAACCTGAAAGAGAAATCTCTGTTTACAATAGAAAACTGGCACTGAAGAGAGCATCTGATCATCAGAATTCTGTGTACTTAGAAGATCCTCAATTCCTAGTACATTTGCTGCTCTTTAGAGCATATTAGATTTCAAATAAGTGAGAGAAAAATCATAAAGATAACCTTACAATTATCCCATTTTAAAAATATTATTAAAATTACCTTAACTAATATTAATAACAAAATTAATAACAATACATTTTTATGTTACCTAAGAACCACTGAATCAAGAATATCAGATGACACACATGTATTAAGCAGTGTGATTATAACAGTGTGTCAGCTACTAGGTCTGCGATGAAGATACACATTTAAATAAGACCCAGTCCCCAGCCTCTAGTTCATGTTTCAAGGGTGAGACACATCCCGAAGAAGGTATTATTAAAAATGTGGTGATTGAGATGATAGATATGCATTTGAAATTATAGGAGCACTCAGAGGACAAATCTTGTATACATCCTTGAAAAGTAATATATATTTTTTACTTATTTCTGGGTTTCTTTACATATGTTATGGAAAGGCTGAACTAAAGTGTACTTGGAGAAATACAATAACACGGGCACTCTTTGGTTTCTATAACTTTTAATCTAAATATATAAATAGGACAAGTAAGTACATTTGCTTCTCCTTGCTTCTGGAAGAGTGCAAGGATATTTTCTGCTTGCATATTCTACTTTATATCACGCCCTCCCTCAACCGCATGAAAGGGCCAAATACCCTCCTCCTCCTCTGTCTTATTCCTCTGGTTATTCGCCCTATATCTAGCACAAGGGTTCTTTTTTATTGCCTAGGTAGTTGGCGTATTTATTACTAATATACTATTAACTTTCAAATTCTATATTCTCTAGTTTTTAGTACTACTAATAAATTTCTACATATAGAATCTGAAATTTTACTCTCACAAGCATATGTAGAGTTGAGTAATGTAGGAATAAAATAGGCTTTAAATTTAGACAGATGTAGGCTTTAATCCTGAGTCTGGCAAGTTCTAGTGGTAAAACCTTAATAAATTCTCTAAGGCCTATTTTCTCATTTGTATGGTAAGAATAATTCCTGCCTCCCAGGCTATCATGAGAATTAATTCAGTAATATATATGAAAGAGATTTGTTCCATAAATAAGGAGTGCTTAGTAAGTACTTCTGTTTTATTACTTTGTTGTTATTCTACAGGTATTGGTATCAGAAATATTTTCATTAGTGAGATAATAAGCATTTAACTCACAGCAAGTTATTGAAACTGATTATTCTGAACTTACTTTCTCTTTTTTGGCAGCAGTTACTGATGGTGTTCTTTTCCTGAGTCTATGTCCTTGTGCTAGTGTTTCTGCCTGTTTCTGTTTTTGGGTTCCCAGAGGGCAGGGTTTCTTAGCCTTTATATCTGTCAATTGTAACTATTTCAGAGTACTTATTAAGTTCTCAGCCATATATGAGGTATTATATCTTTGTGTAGATCCTATCTGACACAGCCTTTTCTACAAAAATGTCACTATTTAAAATTTTGTAATTAAAATATTGTTGATTGCCCTGTCGAATTAAATCAGAACCAAGAGAATGCATATATAAATTTAGAAAGAAAAATGAATCAGTTAATTTAAACACATATAAAATTTATATGCACAATTTTGCAGAAATGCACTTTAAAACTTAATCCTGATTAACATTATTTGATGTCCTGTTAATTGTGGGTCTCTCTTTCTGGTACTGGTAGTGCACCTGCATGGGCTCATCACCCTTCTTCTCTTACCTGAGATGTGAAAACATAAGTCCTGCTGGAGGATAGATGTTTACTTTCATTTCCTGTCCATGGCCCAGTTTCTCAGTTCTGTAGATGCTTAGTCTAAGCAAGATGGATGTCTGCTATTCATAGAGTGCTTCCATTTTCCTCTGCCTGTCCCTAAGAAGCTAGGGACATAGAGGCTACAAGAGAGAGAATTCAAGTTGGCCTGTAGAATGGATAAAAGTCAAAATGGGTCACAAGCTACTGATCTTTACCAGAGGTAGAGATGTGATGATGGTCTAGGGTGTTAGACCCAGACCAAAGTCAAATGTAACCAGTCTCCTGCCATTTTATATCAATTGACTAAAGATCACAAACCAAAGCTAATAGTGACCATAACGCAGTAGGAATTTTCATTATATTTGTTGGCAGCAGGTGGTTCTTCTGTGGGTCTCTTGGCACCAAAGCCATTGTCATGGAGACATTGCACTGGGTTTAATTAGCTATTGAGTTGATTTGGAAAATAGAGGCAAGTCACTAAATGCCAAATTGCTCAAAATTGGGCCCAGACATTAGGGCTTAGGGAGCAGAAGGCTCTAAGCCATCCTCAGATGCAGCAATTTTAGAAAATGTGACTAATTTTAAGCTTATTTCTCATTTTGTTATGTTATTGAAGAGACAAAAGAGAATTTTTATGCAGATATTGTATAATAATAGGTGCATTGTAAAACATGTTGGTTTAACTGAAAATCTGTTTTTGTACTCATAATTGAAAGACAGTTCTTTGTTAGGCTGAGAAGGTAAATTGGACAATGGCTTTTTAGAGTGAAGATTGTGCTCAGAATAAGCTGGAGGAAGATTCATTTCATCATCTTAACCCCTGAGTTGATTTTTTTCTACCTCTCTACTCCATCATCCATAAGTGAATATAGTGTGCTGTTGTATGTATGAGGCACTAAATAAACATGTGCTGAATGTTGAGTGAATAAATGGTTGTATTCAACAATACCCCAACTACTTAAATACATGTGCTGAATGTTGAGTGAATAAATGGTCATATTCAACAATACCCCAACTACATAAATACCTCAGCTAAATAAAAATACCATCATTCATATTCTAGTCTCCAATATTTCTGGTTTCCACTTTACCTCATGGTTCAACTGGCAATTAATATAATTTTTTTTTATTATACTTTGAGTTCCAGGATGCATGTGCAGAACATGCAGGTTTGATACATAGGTATACATGTGCCATGGTGGTTTGCTGCACCCATCAACCCGTCATCTACGTTAGGTATTTCTCCTAATGCTATCCCTCCCCTAGCCCCCAACCTCTGATAGGCCCCAGTGTGTGATGTTCCCTTCCCTGTGTCCATGTGTTCTCATTGTTCAACTCCTACTGATGAGTGAGAACATGTGGCATTTGTTTTCTGTTCCTGTGTTAGTTTACTGAGAATGGTGGTTTCCAGTTTCATCCATGTCCCTACAAAGGACATAAACTCATCTTATTTTGGCTGCATAGTATTCCATGGTGTATATGTGCCACATTTTCTTTATCCAGTCTATCATTGATCAGCATTTGGGTTGATTCTAAGTCTTTGGTATTGTGAGTAGTGCTGCAATAAACATACATGTGCATGTGTCTTTATAGTAGAATGATTTGTAATCATTTGACATACATGTGCATGTGTCTTTATAGTAGAATGATTCATAATCATTTGGACAAATACCCAGCAATGGGATTGCTGGGACAAATGGTATTTCTGGTTCTAGATCCTTGAGGAATTGCCACGCCATCTTCCACAGTGGTTGAACTAATTTACACTCCCCCCCAGCAATGTAAAAGTGTTCCTATTTCTCCACATCCTCTCCAGCATTTGTTGTTTCCTGACTTTTTAGTGATCGCCATTCTAACTGGCGTGAGATGGTATCTCATTGTGGTTTTGATTTGCATTTCTCTAATGACCAGTGATGATGGGCTTTTTTTCATACGTTTGTTGGCCGCATAAATGTTTTTGTTTGAGAAGTGTCTGTTTATAACCTTTGGCCACTTTTTGATGGAATTGTTTGTTTCTGTAAATCTGTTTAAGTTCTTTATAGATTCTGGATATTAGCCCTTTGTCAGATGGATAGATTGCAAACATTTCCTCCCATTCTGTAGGTTGCCTGTTCACTCTGATGATCGTTTCATTGGCTGTGCAGAAGCTCTTTAGTTTAATTAAATCCCATTTGTCAATTTCGGCTCTTGTTTCCATTGCATTTGGTGTTTTAGTCATGAAGTCTTTGCATATGCATATGTCCTGAATGGTATTGCCTAGGTTTTCTTCTAGGGTTTTAATGGTTTTAGGTCTTATGGTTTAAGTCTTTAATCCACCTTGAGTTAATTTTTGTATAAGGTGTAAGGAAGGGGTCCAGTTTCAGTTTTCTGCATGTGGCTAGCCAGTTTTCCCAATGCCATTTATTAAATAGGGAATCATTTCCTCATTGCTTGCTCTTGTCAGTTCTGTTAAAGATCAGATGTGTGGCATTATTTCTGAGGCCTCTGTTCTGTTCCATTGGTCTATGTATCTGTTTTGGTACCAGTACCATGCTCTTTTGGTTACTGTCACCTTGTAGTATAGTTTGAAGTCAGATAGCGTGATTCCTCTAGCTTTGTTCTTTTTGCTTAGGATTGTCTTGGCTATATGGTCTCTTTTTTGGTTCCATATGAAAGATCAAGTAGTTTTTTCCAATTCTGTGAAGAAAGTCAATGGTAGTTTGATGGGGATAGCATTAAATCTATAAATCACTTTGGGCAGTATGGCCGTATTCACAATATTTGATTCTTCCTATTCATGAACATGGAATGTTTTTCCATTTGTTTGGTTCCTCTCTTATTTCCTTGAGCAGTGGTTTGTAGTTCTCCTTGAAGAGGTCCTTCACATCCCTTGTAAGTTGTATTCCTAGGTATTTTATTCTCTTTGTAGCAATTGTGAATGGAAACTCACTCATGATTTGACTCTCTATTATTGTTGTATAGGAATGCTTGTGATGTTTGCACACTGATTTTGTATCCTGAAACTTTGCTGAAGTTTCTCATTAGTTTGAAGAGGTTTCGGGCTGAGACAATTGGGTTTTCTAAATATACAATCATGTCACCTGTAAACAGAGACAATTTGACTCCCTCTCTTCCTATTTGAATACTCTGTATTTCTTTCTCTTGCCTGATTGCCCTGGCCAGAACTTCCAATACTATGTTGAATAGGAGTGGTGAGAGAGGGCATTCTTTTCTTGTGCCAGTTTTCAAAGGGAATGCTTCTAGTTTTGCCCATTCAGTATGATATTGGCTGTGAGTTTGTCATAAATAGCTCTTATTATTTTGAGATACTTTCCATCACTACCTAGTTTATTGAGAGTTTTTAGCATGAAAGGGTGTTGAATTTTGTCAAAGGCCTTTTCTGCATCTATTGAGACAATCATATGGTTTTTGTCATTGGTTCTGTTTATGTGATGAATTACGTTTATTGATTCGTGTATATTGAACCAGCCTTGCATACCAGCAACGAAGCCAACTTGATTGTGGTGGATAAGCTTTTCGATGTGTTGCTGGATTTGGTTTGCCAATATTTTATTGAGGGTTTTGGCATCAATGTTCATCAAGTTTATTGGCCTGAAATTTTCTTTTTTTGTTGTGTCTCTGCCAGGTTTTGGTATCAGAATGATGCTGGCCTCGTAAAATGAGGGTCCTTCTTTTTTCTATTGTTTGGAATAGTGTCAGAAGGAATGGTACGAGTTCCTCTTTGTACCTCTTGTAGAATTTTGTTGTGAGTCTGTCTAGTCCTGGGCTTTTTTTGGTTAGTGGGCTATTAATGACGGCCTCAATTTCAGAACTTGTTATTGGCCTACTCAAGGATTCAACTTCTTCCTGGTTTAGTCTTGGGAGGGTGTATGTTTCCAGGAGTTTATCCATTTTTTCCAGATTTTCTATTTTATTTCATAGAGGTGTTTATAGTATTCTCTGATGGTAGTTTGAATTTCTGTGGGATTAGTAGTGATACCCCCTTCATCATTTTTATTGTGCCGATTTGATTCTCCTTTCTTTTATTCTTTATTAGTCTGGCTAGTGGTCTATCTATTTTGTTGATCTTTTCAAAAATCCAGCTCCTGGATTCATTGATTTTTTGAAGGGTTTTTCATGTTTCTGTCTCCTTCAGTTCTGCTCTGATCTTAGTTATTTCTTGCCTTCGGCTAGCTTTTGAATTTGTTTGCTCTTGCTTCTTTAGTTCTTTTAATTGTGATGTTAGGGTGTTGATTTTAGCTCTTTCCCACTTTCTCCTGTAGACATTTAGTGCCATAAATTTTCTTCTAAACACTGCTTTAGCTGTATCCCAGAGATTCTGGTACATTGTGTCTTTGTTCTCATTGGTTACAAAGAATGTATTTATTTCTGCCTTAATGTTGTTATTGATCCAGTAGTCATTCAGGAACAGCCTGTTCAGTTTCCTTGTAGTTTTGAGTGAATTTCTTAATCCTGAGTTCTATTTTGATTGTCCTGTGGTATGAGAGACTGTTTGTTATGAAATCTGTTCTCTTGCATTTTCTGAGGAATATTTTATTTCCAATTATGTGTCCAATTTTAGAATAAGGGCAACATGGTGCTGAGAAGAATGTATAGTCTGTTGATTTGGGGCGGAGAGTTCTGAAGATGCCTACCAGTTCTGCCTGGTCTAGAGCTGAGTTCAATTCCTGAATATCCTTGTTTATTTTCTGTCTCGTTGATCTGTCTAATATTGATGGTGGGGTGTTAAAGTCTCCCAGTATTATTGTGTGGGAGACTAAGTCTTTTTGTAGGTCTGTAAGAACTTGCTTTATGAATCTGGGTGCTTCTGTATTGGGTGCATATATATTTAGGATAGTTAGCTCTTCTTGTTGCATTGATCCCTTTACCATTATGTAATGCCCTTTTTTGTCGTTTTTGTTCTTTGTTGGTTTAAAGTCTGTTTCATCAGAGACTACGATTGCAATCCCTGCTTTTTTTTTGCTTTCCATTTGCTTGGTTAATATTCCTCCATCCTTGTGTTTTGAGCCTATGTGTGTCTTCACACATGAGATGGGTCTCCTGAATACAACACACCAATGGTTCCTGACTCTTTATCCAATTTGCCAGTCTGTGTCTTAATTGGGGGTGCTTAGCCCATTTACATTTATGGTTAATATTGTTTTATATGAATTTGATTCTGTCATTATGATGCTAGCTGGTTTTTTCTGTTCATTAGTTGATGCAGTTTCTTCATAGTGTTGATGGACTTTACAATTTGGTATGTTTTTGCAGTGGCTGGTACCAGTTTTCCCTTTGTATACATATTGCTTCCTTCAGGTGCTCTTGTAAGGCAGGCCTGGTGGTGACAATATCTGTCAGCATTTGCTTATCTGTGAAGGATTTTACTTCTCCTTTGCTTATGAAGCTTAGTTTGGTTGGATATGAAATTCTGGGTTCAAAATTCTTTTCTTTAAGAATGTTGAATATTGGCCCCCAATCTCTTCTGGCTTGTAAGGTTTCTGCTAAGAGATCTGCTGTTTGTCTGATGGGCCTCTCTTTGTGGGTAACCTGACCTTTCTCTCTGGCTGCCCTTTACATTTTTTCCTTCCTTTCAACCTTAGTGAATCTGACAATTATGTGTCTTGGGGTTGCTCTTCTCAAGGAGTATCTTCATGGTGTTCTCTATATTTCCTGAATTTGAATGTTGGCTTGTCTTGCTAGGTTGGGAAAGTTCTCCTGGATTATATCCTGAAGAATGTTTTCCAACTTGGTTCCCTTCGCCCTGTCACCTTCAGGTGCACCAGTCAAACATAGATTTGGTCTTTTCGCATCGTCCCAGATTTTTTGGAGGCTTTGTTCATTCCTTTTCATTCTTTTTTCTCTAATCTTATCTTCACGCTTTATTTCGTTAAGTTGATCTTCAATCTCTGATATTCCACTTGATGAATTCATCTATTGATACTTGTGTATGCTTCAGAAAGTTCTCCTGCTGTGTTTTTCAGCTCCATCAGGTCATTTATGTTCTTCTCAAAACTGGTTATTCTAGTTAGCAATTCCTCTAACCTTCTTTCAAGATTCTTAGCTTCCTTGCATTGGGTTAAAACATGCTCCTTTAGCTTAGAGGAGTTTGTTGTTACCCACCTTCTAAAGCCTACTTCTGTCAGTTTGTCAAACTCATTCTCTGTCTAGTTTTTTCCCTTGCTGGTGGGGAGTTGTGAACCTTTGGAAGAGAAGAGGAGTTCTGGTTTCTGGAATTTTCAGCCTTTTTGCACTGGTTTTTCTACATCTTCGTGGGTTTATCTACCTTTGGTCTTTGATGTTGGTGTCCTTTGGATGGGGTTTCTGTGTGGATGTCCTTTCTGTTGATGTTGATGCTACTCCTTTCTGTTTGTTAGTTTTCCTTCTAACAGTCAGGTCCCTCTGTTGCAGGTCTGCTGGAGTTTGCTGAAGGTTCACTCCAGACCCTGTTTGCCTGGATATCACCAGCGGAGTCTGCAGAACAGCCAAGATGGCTGCCTGTTCCTTCCTCTGGATACTTCATCCCAGAGTGACACCAGATACCAGCCAGAGCTGTCCTGTATGAGGTATCTGTTGACCCCTGCTGTGAGGTGTCTGTTAGTCAGGAGCTACGGGGGTCAGGGACTCACTTTAGGAGGTAGTCTGTCCCTTAGCAGAGCTCAAGAGCTCTGCTGGGAGAGCTGCTGCTCTCTTCAGAGCTGGCAGGTAGGAAGGTTTAAGTCTGCTGACATTGCACCCATAGCTGCCCCTTCCCCCAGGTGCTCTGCTCAGAAGATGGGAGTTTTATCTATAACCCTTGACTGGGGCTGCTGGCTTTCTTTCAGAGATGCCCTGCCCAGAGAGGAGGAATCCAGAGAGGCAGTCTGGCTACAGCGACTTTGCTGAGCTGTGGTGAGTTCCACCCAGTTCAAACTTCCCAATGACTTTGTTTACACTGTGAGGGGAAAACCACCTACTCAAACCTCAGTAAAGGTGGACACCCCTCCCCCCACCAAGCTCTAGTGTCCCAGGTCTACTTCAGACTGCTGTGCTGTCAGTGAGAATTTCAAGCCAGTGGATCTTAGCTTGCTGGACTCCATGGGGGTGGGATCACTTGAGCTAGACCACTTGGCTCACTGGCTTCAGCTCTCTTTCCATGGGAGTGAACAGTTCTGTCTCACTGGTGTTCCCAGCCCCACTGGGGTATGAAAAGAATAAAACAAAACAAAACAAAAAACTCCTGCAGCTAGTTTGGTGTCTGCCCAAATAGCCACCCAGTTTTGTGCTTGAAACCTAGGGCCCCGATGGTGTAGACACCTGAGGGAATCTCCTGGTCTGTGGGTTGCAAAGACTGTGGAAAAAGCATAGTATCTGGGTGGGAATGCACCATCCCTCATGGCATGGTCCCTCAGGGCTTCCCTTGCCTAGGAGAGGGAGCTCCCCAAACCCTTGCCCTTCCCAGGTAAAGCTATGCCCCACCCTGCTTCAGCTCACCCTCTGTGGGCTGCACCCACTATCTAACCAGTCCCAGTGAGATGAGCTGGGTACCTCACTTGGAAATGCAGAAACCACCTTCTGTGCTGATTTCACTGGGAGCTGTAGACTGGAGCTGTTCCTATTCAGCCATCTTGCCAGGCACCTAATTAATATAATTTCAACATCACTTTCCATCCCTATGTCAGTGGGTGTTGAGGACCTCTAACAATACTTCAGTGCATAGTGAGAGCTCACCAATAATGATACCAAAAACAAAAAGGTTACTGAGAGCAAGAAATGATGCCCATAGAAATAAGAAGCAAGAAGAGTGGCATTTAATATACCAAAATGCTGGACATTTGGTTTTTGTTATTTATTCTCAAGGTTCACTCCTACTACTTATCATAATAGTGACCCAACTTTATTTTGGTTTGTTTTGTTCCCAGTATCATCTAATTGCTTCATCCTAAAGTTTCAGAGAGCAATAGGTGCCATGCACTAACTTAGGTGGTCAGGACATTGGAATTTCTCTGCTAAAATATCAGGTTCAGAATGGGCATATGCTCCAACTCTGGACAATCAGGAACAAAAATATTCCATCTCATGATGCTTGTTTTAACATCTGTGAAACAAATTCTGTCTTCCTCTTGACTAGATTTTATGAGCTGAAAGTGTCAAGACTACTGTGTTTAGGCTGAAAATAGAACCAAGTCACAAGAAGCAGAGCTATGAAATGCATCCAGATAACAGTTTGAACTTTGAATCAAGCTGTACCTGAAAACATTATACTACTGGATTTCTTAGCTTATGGGGGCCAATAGATTTATTGCTTGCTAGTGCCAGTTTGAATTGGATTATCTGTTATTTACAACCCAAAGATTCCTAAATAATAAGAACATATCTCATTTCAGAAAGGATTTGAGATGATTTAAAATAGGCACTATTAAGGCAAGGATAAATATATTAAGCATTAACAAATTAGGGCAAAGATAAAGTAATGGTGTACTAATAAGGTGAATTTAGGAGGAATCATGACATAGAAACATATTCCATGAGGCTCAATTTATTTATTAATTTTTAGACCGAAAATTAAACAGCAAATTTCACACTAGCTAATTCAATAGACAACATAAATATGTATAAGTCATGTTGTTCACAGATATAAAACATGCGAAGAATGTGATTTCTAATAGGGAAGTGTTGGCCATATTAATGAAACCCTAAGTAATTATTGGATATCTGAGTAGAATGGAAGAAGTACTACGAAACAATATGACTGTACCACACCTTAAACATCAGATTTACAGCCTAAATGAAAAGCATAGTTTTATTTGTCTTGCCTCAGCCCACCCAGATCTCTGGTTTATGTGAATCATTACTCTGAAAGAAGATTGTCCAGACCTTCCCCAGTACAATTCCCACTCTCCAACCTCTTCAGGGCCTTGGGAATTCAAGATGACAAATGGCAAGACATGAGGACTTATTGTGACTTATTTCTAAACATCCCAGCCCATTTACCTATGTTTCCTCTCCCTTCCATAGAACAAGAGTGTGGTTCTGCAGCCTTTGAACTGAATAACTTCAACTTCTGTTATTTTACTCCAAAGAGCATTTCAAAATCACCTGACATTTCCATACCACCTACCTTACTTTTCTCTTCTCTTCTGAATAGTTCCTTCTTTTAAATTATGCCTGGCGTTCCTTTACTTCTTTGCTTGTTCTTCCTTCTTGTGGTCTGAATTTCAGAGACCTATCTCACTTCCTTGCTCTACAGGCATCTCTCCCAGAAGAACTGAAAGGATGAAAGCCTCTTTTGCTCGGGTTTTCTCCTTCCACATCCTCTATATTCGTCCTCCTGCACAGTCAGGATAACAAGTCTCAACCTGAAATGGGAATAGTGGAAAAGGAGAGGAGGAAGTAAGTAATTCATTCTAAGTGCAGATCTCTGAAGTTCAATTTTGTCTCTGGACTGCGGACAAGATGGCTCATAGCCAGGCCCCAGGGTGTTTTAGGTTGAGGGCAGGTTGTGAAAATAACGGAGAGAAATGCCTAAAGCCAGCATAAAATGGATATTGGTACAAGTTCATTTTCAAAATAGGAAGTAACTGACACATGATAACCAATTATAAAACAATCAAAATCATTGTAAAATGTATTTATTAATTTATTTATTAGACAATTTTGCTATAAACGGAATGTTAAAATTTTTATTAAATATGTATTTACTGAATAACTACTCTATGACTTAGACTATTCTGATACTTCTGGGGATATAAAGATAAATGAGATATCGTTCTCATCCTCATGGAGTTTTAATGTATTTATGGAGTATGAAGCAATTAGAAAACAGTAGTATTCTGTATATTAAACTAACAATTTGTGCCCATATGATAGAAATTGTCCATTATTCCTTTTCCTTGTATTTTCAACTTAGCCTTTCAATGCGAATTTTTCCTAAATTTTAAGAACCTTTTATTATAGTGTAACATACGCAAAAGTACACAAGTCAAAGTCTATACCTGGATTCACAAAGTGACATACACCAATCCACAATGAAATTTAGAAGTAGAACATTACCCACTTTCTTGCCTGAGAAACCATTATTCTGAACTTCTATGATGATATATTGGTTTTTCCAGTTTTTGAAATTTATCAGTGGAATTACAGAGTATGTAAGATTTTTGTTCAGTTTTCTTTCACTTAGATAATGTTTGTGAGACTTACCCATGTTATTAAATATAATAGTAAAATTTCAGTGTACTTCTATTTATTTGTCCTACCATTGATGGATATTTAGGTTATTTCCAGGTTTGGGCTATAGTGGAAAGCGGTGCTAGGAACATACTTGTATGCTTTAAGTAACATATGATTCAATTTATTTAGTATCCACTAACAGTGAAATCACTAAGTCACAGCATATTGCTGTAGATTAAATTTTTAGCCACAATTCTTTATTCCTTTCTATATATTTTGCTATATGACTTTCCAGTTTCTTTTATGAAAGGCAGAGTATAACTTCCTACCCTTAAACTTTGGGCTTTGTATTGGGATTTATATTAATCAATGAAATGTGGGCAGAAGTAATAGCCAGTTCTAAACCTTAGCCAAAAGAAGCATTTCAGGTTTTGTGCCATCACCATGAAAAGAGCATTTTTCCCAAGTAGCTTCTGTTCTTTTAACCTGAGCTCTAGGATGAATATATCTGATGCAAATCTAACCCCAATCTACCAAAAGGGGTCAAATCCCAGAGACATGCAATTTGAAGGAGAACCACTATTCTAAGCCCAGCTTAGATCCCTAAGTTGACTTGCAGACACAAAAGCAAATAATAAAAAAAAAAACTAAAAATGTGGTTAAAGGGGGCGGAGCAAGATGGCCAAATAGGAACAGCTCCAGTCTCCAACTCCCAGCGTGAGTGACACAGAAGACCGG